>NW_028324311.1:2606046-2768546 GCF_058129835.1 Hydra viridissima
TAAATCAGATTTGAAGTGCTTATGATATTTGTTCAACATTTCTTTTCATAATTCTTCAACTCATGCAACATATACTTCACATAATTTTTAATATGATAAATGCTTAACATAATTTTTTTTCTAATATTTACAAGTTTTATCATAAAAATAGCAAAAAATCACTTATAATTGTTCATATTTAAAAATTCTGATATATTTGGCCATAATATACCTAGTAACCAAGTTCTAGATATCGCACATACCTTTTTTTCAAAAGAAAAAAATGTTTTGGAACACCCTAATACGTACATATATATATATATATATATATATATATATATATATATATATATATATATATATATATATATATATATATATATATATATATATATATATATATATATATATATATATATATATATATATGAACGTTTAAGACCTGTCAAAATAACGTTTGCAGTAAACGTCAATACAACGTTCGCTATCTGTTAATTGAACGTTCGATGCGAACGTTTAAGAATTGTAAAATGGAGTTCACAAAAGTTGGTTCACGTAACGTTTGCAGCGAACAGCAAACGAACCTAAACAAACGTTGGAACAACGTTACTTGAGCGTAAATTGTTATCTGGGATGTCAATTGGCTTCATTGACTTAGCATCAGAAAATGGTGTCATTGTTTTAACAATCCCAACCCTTACATCACACAAACTAAAACCACTGAATATAGTAGTTTTTGGACCATTCAAACGTTATTATAACCGTGAAATCAATAGCTGGTTGGTATCACATCCAAAAAAAATTTAATTTATGACAAAGCAGAATGTTCTGGAAAGGCTTGGACAAAAGTACCAACACTAGTTAACATCATTAGTGGTTTTTCAGCATCTGGCATAAAGCCTTTCCACCAGATTGATAGAAGAATGAAGATTTTTTTTTATCCCAAGTTACAAACAGACCTAATCCTGAGGTACTCAATATCAATCAGTTTTCTGTAGAAATAAACAAACCCAATTGTGAAGCACTCAACAGTTAAAAGATCATAACTTTTCTGAAAAACAAAAATTTAAATAGTAATCAACTCAAGAAACCAAGAAAAAAATCAAAAAATTCAAAATCTCTGAAGTTTCCATTACTAACATGTGATAATTAGGCTAACACTAATGATAACAATGTCAAAAGAAGTGTTAAAGGTATTGAAGATTATTGAAATATTTGTGGAAATATTATATCAATTAATATCTTGTGTGCAATATGTGAAGAATTTGGTCGAGAAAATGAACTGTGGTAACGCTGCAGACAGTGTGCCTTCTGGGCACATTAAGCATGCAGTGCAGATAGTACAAACCTTTATGTTTGTAACTATAGTAATTTCACTTTCTGATTGAGACTTGTCTGAAGTTGTAATAATTATTTCAGCTTAGTTTATTTTCGTAGCCAGAAAAATCTAGATTGTCTCAACATACTATTTTCTTCTTTTAAGCTCCCGTTTACCACCCTTATGATGAAAAGATTTAAATCAAAAAAACTCTTTCTAACATAAGAGTGTAAAAAAAAAAAAGGTCGTGGCCGTAAGAAACTATAAAACTCAAGGTCAAAATGTGTCCAAAGTAAGCTTGGCCAATTGACTATTTAGTACGTTGTATTTGCTCAATGGTTTACAACTTTAAAGGATAGTTAGTTAAAATATGAACCTTGTCTTCTGAATTAACAAATCCGTCAGAGTTATTTACAAAATCAATATTAATCGTCTTTATAAAATAGTCTAATATTTTGGTCCATTCTGTACAAGTCTCTCCTACGATGACTTGATCATACTAACAATGACTTGATAACACAAACGATATTAAAGAAACCGAATTCTAAAGTTTATGTTTGTTTTTTTTCCACTTTTATGAGTATAATGATTAAAGTAAAAACGTTTATAACAGTCATTTGAATTTATTCGAATTTGAAATAATCTAAGTATTTAGACATAAAAAGAGTTCTTTCCAAAAGAACTTCAAAACTTAACTTATCTTCAAAGGCTGAAGAAAAAGTTTGTACTTCTTTTATTATTATCGGAAACACCAAACTCCGATGCTTAGTTTAAATAACTTAAATAAGAGCCGTTATTATTTTCATTATGATTCAGGAATTAATTAAAAAAATAGAAATGTTTTTAATTTTTAATGATTTGTAAATAAATCATTTTTATTGGTAAACTTTTAGATTAATGAAACGAGTAGTAGAGAAATGCGGGTTCTGGCACATTAGCATTTTTGCATACTTAAGATTGATAACTTTGATGCGACTTTTTTTAAAAATATCTGCGCTGAAATAATAAGTTATTATAATATTTGTTTTCTTCCTGTGTTGAAGTTATAAAATTCATCATATTTGTTGTAACACTATTTCTTTTCGTGATAATAAAAGTTTCTTGCCGCAATGATTTAAATTTATTTTCTTCTTTAAAAAAATGTTTTTAGTGAGAACAAAGCATGCAGGTAAAATGAAAGCGTTGTTTGATCTTTTGTTCAATAATATGAGGATGGTGTGTTTAAGCATTGGCAAAGAAGGAAATCGCGTGAAAACAAAAACAACGATAAATTTAATGTTTGAAGTGGATTTTTTGCAGATCAGTTTGACGAGTACGTGTTTGATTTTGAGGAGCCGTTGCATGTGGGCATTGAGAGTTATATGAGCAAGGCGTTTAAAACGATGAAAAGTGGTAGCGAGTTGACTTTGGAAATCGCTGTGAGATCTTTAGACCAGTTTGCGTATAATATTTAGGTGGCGACTGAAAGCATTCAAAACGTGAATTTGAGTGAGCGCTATTCTTTTCAGTAAAAGAGAGGAAATTCGGCTTCGAGGTTTAGCGATATGTGTGAGATGATAAAGCCGACACCGGAATTTAGAGTGACTTTAGAGAAAGGGGTGTTGCTATTTTCAATGGAGACTAGCGGTATTTTTTCGGAGAGCTTTAAGTTTGGAGAAGAAACTTAGGATGAAGTGAAGGTTGATTTGGTGCATCGGTCTGAGCAGCTGTATCGAGTTTCAAAAATAGTTTCTTTTTCAATCGTGTTGAATGTTTTTGTAGAAGAGGGCAAACCGTTGATGATTTTGTCCACAGGAGAAATTGGGACGATAAAAGTGTATTTTCTTTGAAAACATTAAAAAACGTTTTAAAAGAAGTTTATAAAATGGCGCCTAAAAAGGGAATGCTTGAAAAGGGTAAATTGGGTCCAAGCAATAAACCGGATCCAACAAATTCGTAACCTTTGCCAGTTTTTAAGAATAGCCCGTCTCCGTTGACGCTTTTAGACTAAGGTTTTAAGTATAAGCCAGAGCCAGCTGCGGTTAATTTCATTCCTTTTCCATTTTTGTTTAAGTAAACCATGCCACGTCCGGCGATTTTGTCGACCATGGCAGAACCGGCAGAAGAGCCAACACCAGGAAGAAATCCAGTGACAAGACCAGGCACGACTCTTGTGGCTAGAGTGCTTCTGAGCATGCCGACCAAAGGGTGTAACGCACCGATGAATCCTCCTTCAACTTTAGAGTCGTGCATGAGTTGTTTTTTGCTGAGTTTAAGCGTGACACCGGTTCCGTTACTGTATGCTTTTCTAATTTTGTTCAATTGCGAGTTTGTGACTGCGATGATCTGATTTCCGTTCAAATCTTGATGAGTGATTTTTATGCTGACGTCGCTTTTGTCTTGAATGGCTTTTTTAATTTTGTTAGCTTGTCTTTGCGAAATGTTTAGTCTGATCTTTTGATAATTGCTCATTTTTAATAGAAAAGGAAAAAATTTTTTTTCACCGATTGAAAGCGCCTCCGGAGAAAAAATCGGATTGAGTTGAGGATATTCTTTCTCTCATGTGTTATCTGACGGTGATGTCTTCTCCTCTAAAATTGATAAAGTTTCCATTTTGATCGTCAATTTGCGTTTCCATTCTTGAAATTTTGCTTACAACGAGTGGTAGGTATATCAAGTGAAAAGGCTTTTCAACAATTTTGTAGCCAGGTTCAACCTGTGGATAAAAGGAGTAAAGTGGCGTTTGTCGTTTTTCCGTCTAAATAAGACGAGCCTATTATGTTGTTGGTTACTCGGATCACCGCTGTATTTTCAATTCTTACAATATTTTCAGACCCGTAAGTGTCGATCACACTTGTGACTTTACTGGGATTGGTAGGGTCTTCTGTTTTTTCAACGTTGGTATATTCATTTTTGTCGAATCCGAAGAGCGATCCTATGCTGTTATTCACGTTAAAATCTACCCAGTATTTCCAAATATCAATACGGATTTTAATGAAGACTCGTTTGCTGTAATGGTGACTCCGTCTACTCTGTACAAACTTCCTGTTTGTTTTTGCATTTCAGTTTGAAGGTATTTGTTGATCCTGGTTGATGTTATAGGCTCCTTCTTGAATGTAAATGGTGTAGCTGTTTGAGCCAGCGTTTGGACTGTATCTGAAAACGTTATTTTTAGAGGTGATGTTTGGGTGACTGCAATACGTTTCAAGCCCCACAAGAGCCATTTCATACTGTTTGTTTAAATCCAGCTCGATAGGTCTTTCAAAGTATGTTTTGATGGAGCTGTTTGATACTATGGGTGTATCATTTTTTGATTTTGCAAGCAAATAGAATCTCGACATGGTTTTTTATACGCTAGGAAAATAAAAATCGTCAAATCCGCCTCTGTGTTTTCCATGGTCTTTTTTGGAGGACAAATCAATGACGGCTAATCCGTGGGGTTTAGACCAGCAATATCTGCAAAACTTTTTAAAATCTTCTTTTTTCATGTCGCTCGAAACGTGATCTTGATAAATGTGATCGACGTTTTTTTGGTCTTGTGGAAAGAGGCAAATAAAGTTGGCATTTTCTCGGATGGTTTGTCTCGGGAGCATGAAATGATTTTGAGCGAGGTAAAAGCAGTCGACGTTAGAGTGCCTTCCTCGGATCTAATATTTTTTGCATTTGTGTTATTTGGCCAGTTGCAAATCCTCAAAGATCATCAAATTGTTTTTGGACGAGTCTAAGGATTCAGGTTCAGGCACGTCTTCTTCAGTTTCGTAAAATTTACACTCCATGTCTGTTTCTCCGTTCCATTTTTTAGAAATTTCTTCAATGATAGCTTCAGGATTGGCGTTTTTTCGTTCGATTTTGTTTTGAATGTTGAACAATTCAAGAATGATTTCTTTTGGCAGTTTCTTTTCAAAGGTGCTTTTGAGTATTTTGTATTCGGGTTGGAAAAGGGATTTGCCAAAGACTTGCAAGCGGTTATAATCCAACCATCCAGGTCTAAGCAGCAACTTAAAAAGCAACGTTGTTTTTCCACATCCAGATTTTCCAACGATGATTCCTCGAATGCTTCTTGGCAAAAGCTTGTTGTTGTTTCTTTTGCTTTTTCCTACGTTCCATGACAAATCAATGCTTTCCATTTTTATATTATGAAAAAATTTTTTATTATATTTAAAATGTACTGTGTTAAATGCAAAAGAGAGACAGAGACGACTCACTTGAAAAACGAGATGAGTAAAAACAACAGACATATGTTGAAAGGGACTTGCGATGTTTGCGGAACTACCAAATGCAAGTTTGTTTCTTCAGCAACAAAAGGAGGAGACTTGGTGGAATCGATTAATAAGCTGTCGAGCAAAATCAAGGTTCCGTGGGCGAAAATTCCAGGAGAAATGCACATTCCTGGAATGAACTTTGCAGGACCGGGAACCAATTTGGACAAGTGGCTGACTTCCACGGACATGTATCAAGAATAGAGCAGGCCGGTGGACAGAGTGAATAATGCAGCGTATCACCATTATTTGGCTTATAAATACTTAAACGACAGACTAAACAGGAATGTGGCGGATCAAATGATGCTTTAAGAAATGATTACGATAGCCAACCCCACTCAAAAAGAAATCAACGAAAGAAAGCTCATTACACCGGTGATCAAAGCCAAAGCAAAATTTGGATTGGGTGTCTCTGCGAAAAAAAAAATGCCCGAGAGCAGTCTGAAATGGACGGATCAGCTTGCATAGGAGCTTCATAAACCGGTCATTCGTCATTTTAACGGGTGGTTACTAAAAATCCGGACAAACTTTCATGGGCAATAACTCCCATAGTTTTTATGGCAGAGATTAAATAAAACTATCATTAAAAAGAGTTTTTAGTTATTTATTTATTTTAATTAAGTTTGTCTTCAACCAGTCTGTTTCTTCGGATTCGGGCAACTCTAACACGAGTTGACCCAAAAAGTGAAAATACAAGGTTAAGGTCAATTTTTTTCATGAAAAGCTTTATTCTGGTTTGTAGTTGCTTCACGTCTTTTGCTTGCCAGTTACTCTCATACACTTTGCCTTTCAAAATAGCCCAAAAGTCTATTGGACGACACTCCGGTACGGCTGGCGGTTTGTCAACTTTTTAGATAAAATTGATGGTATGAGTCTCATAGCAATTGGTCACGGTTTTGGCATAATGCGAAGACGCCAGGTTTGGCAAAAATATATAATTACCATCGGCATGATGAGCGTTGATGAACGGCACTAATCTTCTCTTTAAACAATTAATTTCATAGATGGCTTTATTGACTGCAAGGCCGTTGAGGACAAAAATGGCTTTGATATACCTTTGTCAGAAGCGGCCAGCCAGACAAGTACCTTGGGTTCGAACTTGCGCTTTTTGCGATATTTAAAACTTAGTGGAGTCTTGTCTCTGTTGCTAGAGTAGTAGGTGCTGTTTCCATTAATTGTTGAGTGTGACAGCGTAAAGTAAGGCTCGTCGTCAAGGATGACCGATTTTCCTTTAAAATCACGATAAAGACGATCAATGCCGGTTTTGATTCGCTCATTCTGGTTCTCTTGTCGATAAGGTATACCCTGTTTTTTATAACTTTTGATGTCAGTGTACTTGGCAAGAGTTTTAATGATATGTGAATGACTGCATCCATATTTTAGACCAGCTTGCCTCGTCGAAACTCGGTCACTGTGATCAGATATGGTTTTCAGGCGCTTGATACCCTTTGGGGTCATGATTTTGGCCAAACGACCACTTCCTTGCACTCTTTTGTACCCAGAATCATTCTCAACACGTTTGATTATATCATAGATAGTGCTTCTTGAAATTTTTTCAGCATTGAAGTAAGCTACTGTGAACTTTTTACCTTGCAATTTATTATTCAAATAGAACTCGTAAATCCGTTTTCTTACCTCTTCTTGCTTGGCCATCATTATTTTCTTAATTATTATTAATGATCTAAAAACAAGTAAATTAACTTACAGAGAACTAAATAAGCTTTAAAATGGATATAAGCATGAAAAAAAAAGATTTAGCTTGTGGCATTTAAAATTCAGTTAAAGTTAGTCCGGATATTTAGTAACCACCCGTTAATGATTTGAAACAGTTTGTTTTTTAAAAATAATGCTTTGTTAATGCAATTTGTGAGTTTTTGGCTTAAATTAGACTAAAAGAGTTGGATTTTCTTTTTCTTTTCTGTTTTTCTCAAAATAGGGTTTTTTGAAACAGTGCGATAAATAACTTTTCTCAATTAAATGCTATGGACCTGAAATTTGGTACATTGATTTTTTTATATATAATCTATTAGCTGAATTAAAAAAAATTATTTTAACTTTTTTGGTTCTTTAGTTAATTGGGATCAAAATCTGTATTTTGGGTCAAAATTTTGTTGCCATTTTGAATTATCATTTAAACAAAAACTTTTTAATGATATTTTTTTTCCTTAATTCAGCCAATTCAACTTTCTTATTAGATGATGTACAAAAAAATCCAGAACTGAATCTTTAATCGTTCTTGAGTTATTTATCGCAGCGTAAATGCCCTTTTTTTGGTCCCGCGGACCAAAAAACAGTGTTCCAAAACCAAAATTGAAAATTTAAATTTAAATTCCTTAGTTTTGTAAGGTTTTCTTATATTGCAGCCAAAGTTTAGGTTTTTTTATACAAAATTCTAGGATTTAGGCTTAAAGGTAGACTACCACCTTAAAGAAACAACGAAAACATAACAAGTTAGCATTGTTATTATTTCTTAGTAAGAATGTTAGAATTGTTAGAATTTCTTAATGCTTGGCCTAACCCTAATAATTTATACAAAGCGATTAAAGAAGATATCTCAAATCTCGTATTCATAGCTGAAGTTCTTGCATTAGGTATTATTGACAAACTTCTAACTGGTCAAATGAAGCGAACTATCGAATCACTTGATAGTATTTTATTTTTAAACCAATACCTACTTCGCTTGAAAATTGGACTTTCGCCTCTTTGTATGGATGCATCTTCTTTATTGTTTGCGAATGGAAAAAACTTTTGAGGATACCAATCTTCTTCATCAAGATAAATTTTACATCAAACTGTTTGAATGTACTCAAAATGATCAGTTTGATTCTTTAACTGTGCAATAACTTGAAATTATTTTCCGTGCAATTCATGTTAATTTGGAGCGCCAGTGTGCTGATCAGTTACCAGGTGGTAAATATTGGAATCCATCTATATCAGTTTCTGAATCTTCTTCTAATGTCCCTGTCACTAACAAGGCATCAGAAAGTGACTTTACTAATTTGGATTTAATGGTTTGCACAAAACCCAATGGAAATGTTCAAACTATCCAGGCTTTGACAATGTGGTCTCAGAACCAAACATTTGAATGGCTAAATAATAAAACAGATGAAGAAAAAAAAATAATTGCTTGAATATTCAAGAATTAAAGTAACAATAATGAAAAACAAATACAATGAAAAAAAGAAGCTCTTAAAAAAGATAAAGCTATGCACCTTCTAGCAAAGCAAGAAGAAAAAAATAGAGAAAAAATCAACAACAAAAAAAAGTTGCAGCTTGTAATGATTTAATAAAATTATACTAAAATAATACTAAAAACTATACTAAAAATCAAAGCTGCCCGCTATCCTCTTGTTTTTTTTACGTTAGGTTACTCTTATATTTACTTTAGGCTAAAATTAAAATATATTAAAAAAATACTTTTATTATTAAACTGCAATTCAAACTTCAGAGTATACTCTGAAGTTTGAATTGCAATTTGACAATAAAAATTTTTCTTTAGTAAATTTACCGATATAACGTCAGCGAAGTTTTGAATGAATTTTGAAAATTGAAATTTTTGAGTTCAAATTATTCGCGATACATCGATAAATTCAGCGAATTTTTCATTCATTGTTTTCGAAACGTTTTTATTATCATAGGTGCTGAAAATAATAAATAAGTCGAAACAATAGACATTAAGCGGTTAAATCTCTTTTTGATCTATAATAATACTGAAATTATTGAGAAATCGTTGGCTAAGTTTTGTTTTATTTATGTAAAGATAAATTTTAGATTAATATTTGATTTTACATATTTTGAAGTTTTCGTCCTGTTTTATTTCCACGTTTTTCACGTGATAATTTCATAATAAAGGTTAATTTAATTTAATAATTCTCCTCAAAGTTTTGTTACGCTTATTGCTTTGTTACGCTTAACGTATTATAAATAAAAACATTTAAAAATTTAGTTTAAGCTAAACAATTTTAAAGCATATTCTATAGTTAGTTTACCATTTAATAATACGTGTTCTTTAACCTGAAATAAATTATATTTATGAATTTTTCATAATAATATTTATGAAATGTTGAAAAAATTTGGGTTTACGATTTAATTTTTAATAAAATTTTGTTGTTAGTGCAACTTTTTATGCAAGAAAAAAAATGATAAAAAATTTTTTTTTCGGTGCCAAAAGTTTAACAAGATACTTTAAGGATAGTTTTAATAAAATGTATATAAATTGAAAATATTAAAACGAGAGTATCTTTGGAACTAAATAAGCTACAAAAGTGGTAGAAACCCTTTTTAAAATAAAATATATTAAGAAACTCAATGCATTTTGAATAAAACATATTTGATTGGCTACAAAAATTGCCTAAACTCCCTACTAAAAAAGTAATCCTATTTGTATGAAAGCAATATTAAACAGGCAAAAGCACCCATCAACACAGCTTAGCTGATGGCCCATCGTGCAGGCATTTATGATTTTGCATGAAACTTTACAAGGATTTGGCATTGAACACTTTGAATTAAATGGAAAAATAAACAGCTTGGTAACAATCATAAAATATGACCCAGTTATCTTTCTTACATTCTATTCAATTGAGATGTTGATGAAATTTTTACATTGTAATTTGTTTTGATTCGGAGTCAGTTGGTATGAAATATAACAACTTAACTGTAAGTGATTTCTAAATATGAAATATCCAACAACACTGTTGAATAATATTGCTGTTATTAATGGTGAGCAATTGATAAAATGCTAAAAGTAGGTTTTATTTAGTGGGTTAGGTTTTCGATTGAACAATAAATAAAAACAATATAAGTAATGTTTTTAGAACACTCATCATACCGTAGTACCATGGCTATATAAATTTAATAAAAAGCTACCACCATACTGAACATCTTCGACAACAATAACAAAATCAGTATAATTTGTCAAAAACATGAAATCAAGATTTAAAACTTATATATATATATAATTCACATTTAAATTTACATAAATGATTTGAGCATTTTCAGTATTAAGCTTATAAAGTTTTGCTTGCACTTTTCCCTTTAAAAACTAAACTATTGTTTGTCGCCTCAATAATCTACACAACTCTTTTTGCCTTCCATAAATTGCAAAAAAAATAGTTTTTAAAAACAGGTTTTAAAAGCAATTTTGGAAAAGCCCTTTTCTAAACAAACCCGTTTTTATAACACTTGTACATGAAATGAAAATGCACATTTAATGTTATTAATAAATTTAAATGCAATATGTTTATGAATGCAATATGTTTATAAATAGCGCGCTGAGGTAGGCCCAGCGGTTACCCAACTAACCAATACAGACGGGCCCGTACGGTATTGAACCAGGGATCAGGTATGGTTATCATCCGGATTATGGCATCGGGTGTCAGACGGAAACCGTACGGTTTTCCCAGGTGCTAATGCCACCTATCGACTGTATTAGAATTTACCTCTGCGCGAAGTTTGAAATTGAGATTTTATTGTGTGAAAGTTTTTGCGATATTTTATTAATATTATATTTCTTTTCCGCCTTAAAGTTGTTCCTTTTTCAAATAGTGGTATATATTTTTTTGCATATATTTTTCAAATACTTCGTTTAAATTACCCGTTTTTAAATTACGATTGTCGGATAAGAGCAATCGTAATTTAAAAATGGATTTTTCGTTATGTTTGCAATAACTATTTATAGATAATTCTATGCTGATTTATGCAAATTGATTGAAACATTAAGTTAAAAACACTGGTTTTGAGATGTCTGAGATACTGTAGCTACACTACGCGCGAAAGCAATTACAAAGAGTGGACATTGCGCAGTTGATTTGTGAAGTGTAAATTGAAGGCGAATTTTTTGTGGATGGGAATCTTTTATTAGAAGAGAAAACGTAGAGTTGAAACGTTGTGTTTGCTGCAAGAAAGCAACAAATACGTATTCAATAATATTTGCTGCAGGTAATTTATAAAATCTTTCTTCATTTGATTTATAATAAAACTATTTTAGTAAAAGAAGAATATTTACAACCTAATAAGATTTTATTACCCATTTACTTATTTTGTAACTATTTGTTATTATATCATTAACTATATCTATTTATTGTTTATTAGTAAATTAATTTGTTGAGTAACAGGAAAACATTTTGTAAAATTTTGAAGATATAAGTCACCTTACTATGAGTTTTTACAAAACGTAGAAAAATTGCTGCTGAAATGGCAAGAATTATGAAACAAGTATCATGTAATGAATTAGAGTTCTTGAATAATATTTTAGCATTCAATACTTCTAGTTCTGTAAGTAGTTGTCAATCATGTCCCATTGTCAACAATACATTGTTATCCTAGTTTAAAAATTTCCTAAAACTCATGCAGGTCGGATGCTGGTAGAAATCTAGATTCAACTTTTATTAACTCTATATTTTGTTTAGAAACATCATAACATTGAATGGAAAGCTTGTGATGAATTAAAGCGGTGGGCGACTGCAATTAACTATAAATAGTTTGCTTCAGATTTTGCAAAAATCAAGTTAAGATTTGCCTAAAGGTGTTAGAATACTTCCTAGAACTTGTCAAAACATTATTACTGCTTCTGAAGCTGGTGGTGAATATTTTAAAATAGGAATTAAAAAATGGTTATCTTTGCTGCTAAATAAATCTTCAATTTCATTTGATATTACACAGCTTACAATTCACATAAATATTAATGGAAATCCTTTATTAAATAGCTCAAACATTTCCCTTTGGCAAATTCTTAGTTCGATTGTAGAACTTGAAAGTTAATATGTCTTTCCAAGTTCTTGTCGGTAATGCTGGAGGCAGCTTGACACAAATTATTAAGCAAAACATGGTCTAATTAATGACACCTAAGCTGGCGCGATGGTGTAACTTGACTGGCCAGCGAAGCAAAATTAAATTTCGAGCACTACAACACATTCAGATCTTTTAAAATAAGTTTTCACTTTAAATTTGCATGCCCACATTTAACTGCAACATACTTATTTTGAATTATTTATTTCGATCAAAACATTTAGCCCAGAAAAGTAATACTGGTAATTACGTGGTGTAATAATAATAATAATAATAATAATAATAATAATAATAATAATAATAATAATAATAATAATAATAATAATAATAATAATAATAATAATAATAATAATAATAATAATAATAATAATAATAATAATAATAATAATAATAATAATAATAATAATAATAATAATAATAATAATAATAATAATAATAATAATAATAATAATAATACTGATAATAATAATAATAGTAATAATAATAATAATAATAATAATAATAATAATAAAAGTAGTAATACTAATAATAATAATAATTATAATTATAATAAAAGAAAAAATAATAATAATAATAATTAAAACTATAATAGTAGAAATAATAATAATAATAATAATAAAAATCGTCTAAATCCTGTGAAAAAAAAAAGCTGTGGGATCCGGTTTGTTTACCCACTCCGGTCCCGTCTTGCGGACCGGCCGGCACCCACCCAGATACCTAATGAGCTTACTAGCTGGGTAGGGGCTGTGATCATAGGCGTATTGAAGCGTCTGCTCTACCATTAGGTTAACGCTCTCGACTCTCTACCGCGGCTTGCAACAGGGTATATGGTGGTATTGATATAGCAACAGATGAGACTTGATGTGCAGTTTCATCTGAGACAAGATGTGGAGTATCCTCTGACTCTTAAGAGGAGAATCCCACTAGGTGACCCTCTTAAAACTTGGACAAAGCGTCAAGCACGATAAATACGTTCACATTGACAAATGCAGCTCCAGACAAAGTGCGAGTTGTATTTATAGTTAAAACACTATTTGTATTTCCCAATTTTAACCCTGAACAATGAAAGTGTTGATTGCTTGTGTTGCGGATGTTGATAGCGAGGAACTGTCAGTTACCTGCGTACGATCGTAAAAAGTAAGGGTTTGGGCAAATAACTTATAGAGGCTATATTTGTTTCAGGAGAAGCAATCCAATATGCACAAGCGAGACAGCAACACCGGAAGCTTTTCATTGTCTCTCCCACAAGCTCAACTCCAGTCAATTTCAAATATTCCATGAGCTCGTCCATTTCTTCATCGCTGAGTGTCTGAGCTAAAGTCTCAGGTCTCAGATTTGAGGTAGCCTCAGCATCAGCCTGGCTTGGATGAATGAAGAATGGCTTGGATTTTTGTGGTAGAGCTCTTTTTGATGGCAGCTGTGGCTTAGTCTTAGGCTTAGGTGGCAGTGGGGGTTTGGATCTTGAATGCTTCAAAGACTTCGGTGCTCATACAGCTTTTTCTCTTACAACCCTTTAGATACTCTTTGAAAGTTATCAGTTTATCTCGGTACAATCTTTAGAAATCTTGCTGAGCCATGAGGTTGATGTCGCGCTTTCCGTTGTCGATATTCCAATATAGGTATAATTTACAAATGGAAAAACATAGTTCGCGGGCTACCTCAGAAGGCCTAGGGCTCAGATGGTCTCCGGACCTACCTCAGAGTCTCTAAAAAGGTCTAACCATAAGATCTAAGTTTAGTCAAGCTAGGGGCAAGTTTTACTGAGTAGCTGTGGGTTAAAACCCCTATTTCACATCTACTTATTAACATTAAATGTAAACAAAAGTTAATCTTACAAAAATTCAAGTACTTCGTATGAATTAAAGATTTAAAAGGTGTACTGCTTTTAATTAGTCAAGATGTTGTCTCAAGACAAATATGGAGTGCTAGAATTAATTCATATTTGGTTGCTTTTGATTGAGGCCCATGCTTGAGTTTATATGGAATAATATGTTGGTTTCAACTCATGGAAAGTAGGGAGCTCATACATCTTCAGACAATCGTTGTTTCTGAGCCAGTACTTAAAGAAGTGTGATGAATAACATTTTTGACGTATTAGACTCCAATTAAATATTTCAAAGTTATTCAAACTGTCTTTTCAGACAATTCATGTTCTTGTTTTTGACCACATGGTCCTGAGGGGATTATCTAAATATGGATCTTGATACGTAAGCAACTGTATGCACTATACACCTTCCTAATGTTACAGTAAACCATATCATACCAAATAGCAGGACCTTCACAACTTGTGCACAATTATCCTCATGCCTTTTTAAATAGTATTTTAAAGCAAAAATGTTTATATATTGCAAAGATATTTGGTAGGAACCACATAAACCCAATAAACTACGATTGATATATTGCTGCACTGCATGTGGTAAACACAGTAACTTTACTAAAGTCAACTAAAAATTGACTTAAAAGTGCTTGCACTTTATAATAAACATCATGCAACACTTTTTTTTGAAATTTTTATGAAAGGAAAAAGATACCTTCAAGTCAGCACATATTACTCAAGAGGGAGAAGCCGTTTTTGCACAAGTAAACTGCTATTATAGATCCTTTAACAATCCGTTTCTTGCTTTTGTTTTCTTTAATATTGTCATATGGCTCTACGAAGTAACATTCAACATGCTTAAACTTACAGAAACTTCTAATATACTTGCTAACTAATGTAACCTGTTTAACAGAATTTTATGAAATAGAAATCCTTTTTTTTTTTTTAAAGCAGATAAGATGGAAGTTTAATCTGAAACAAAGTTTTAGACTAAATATTAAGTTAAATTAGAAAAAAAATGTTAAAAAGGAAATGCGAACAAAAAATGTGTGTTTCATAGGATAAACTATTAAAAGTAAGAGACTTTTTTTATAGGAAAAATTGTCAAAAGTCAAGTAATAATAATGCTTTCAAACTCTTTTTTAAAGGTGAAATGTCATTTAACAACTATGGTAAACCTAACAAAGACATGGTATTGTCTTTGTTAGTTGTACCATAGTTATTAAATGACAAAATTAGTTTTTCATAATAATTTGATTACTTTTAATTACTAATTATTAGAAAATGACATATTTCATCTCAAACATTGGCAACAATATGTGTTTGAAATTTGAGGATGAACCCCAAAACTAAAGTAACTTTTTTTTAAGATAACCAACCCTATAGTACTGAAATTTTAGAATTCAACAATAAAATGATTCTTTTCTATTTTTTCAGTCTTACACTTTACAATTCTAAATAACATCTACCCAGATAGCACATAGACGTTGGCCCAACGTTGGATCAACGTCGAAAAATTCGTTGGCCGATGGTCGGCAACCGACATCGAGCCAACGTGGATTTGATAGTCGGCGCGACGTCGCAACCAACCGTTGGGTTAACGTTGGCCCAACGTCGGATATCGACGTTGGGCGAGCGTCGCATTCTGACGTTGGTCCAACGTATAATTCAAATATTATTAGTTTTACTTGTTTGCAAAAACTTTGATTTTGATTCAAAAGGTGTGCTTATCTTTTCAATCAAAAACAAAGTTTTTGCAATCAAATTAAAACTATTTATTTGACTTAAGGGTAACTTTTTTCAACTAAAGGGTAACTGTTTCTTTAGGTAAAGCGTAACTACTTCTTTGTAATGTTGAATAAAATGTAATGTCCAAATAAGTTTGATTAAAATTTGACGCTGATGAACGAAAATAAAACATTGATTAATGAACCAACTTAAATTAAACAATTACTAAGAGAAAATCAATATTTTTTGTAATAAACATTTTAATTATGTTAAAATATTTGCACAAATGTTCAAACAAAATAACGTTCTTCTCGACTGCTAAGCATCCTTACGAATCTTGCATCTTTACTTCACTTGAGACTACAACAACGTTCGAATGTTCCTCGTTATACAATTTGATAGAAATCTTTGAACTTGCATCATTCGTTTTATGAGCTTTAGGCATTGCCATAGCTACTGCTAAAATTATAGGTGTTCATATATTTTTGTGTTTATATATATTATTAGCAAACACTTATCAGTTTCAATTTTTTTACACAAAGTTTCGTCAATAAAGACTTTTCAGAAATCTGGAGGGAGAGGGGAGGACTAATCGCTAATTGGATTTTTGAAAAGTCTTTAAAAGTGATTTCTAATAATTTATTATTGCTTTGTTTTTGTAATAATAGAGGGGGTGTAACCTCTTCAAATTATTAAAATATCCTTTTTTTTTTTCGTTTAAATTTTGATTTTCCCCCCTTAACTTTTGTTTTAGTCCCCCCCCCCCCCACAACTTTTATGATCTTCCTATGCCACTGCATACATATATGTATGTATGTATGTATGTATGTATGTATGTATGTATGTATGTATGTATGTATGTATGTATGTATGTATGTATATATATATATATATATATATATATATATATATATATATACACACACACATACACACACACACACATCAAATACAAAATCTATATTTAAATAATAAAATAGCTAATAACAAACATATGTAAGATATAAGCACTATATACAAATAAAATTTCTATAAATAAAAACATAAAATTTTTTTGATGTGTTACCTGCATAAACATGGCGACAAAATATTTTTTTAAAAATAATTAGTACATTTGTTGATATTTCACTTTCATTTTTTAATGCCACATCTAAACAGAAAATTATTGAAAAATAGTATCAGTATTTTACTGCAAAAACTAGAAGTAAAATGCTTCAAAATTCTCTTATACAAATAATATATGAATTCCAATCACCATTAAAATGCTGCAAATGCATATAAAATACATTACCGTATCCCTCTTTAACAGCTGTTAAAGAGGGATATGGTAACAAATGACAAATTAAAAAACAAATGCTTCACTAGACATAACTGAAAAAAAAAATTTTAACAAAAGTTTCATTCAGTAAATAATCAAACAAAGAAATTTTAAATTAACACACCACTCAGCTAAAGATGCGATAATACCTTTTTCACCAGGATTGCTATCCAGATCACTTTAATTTTCTGAGTCTGATGTGAAATAGCGTTCATCCTGATCATCGTCATAGTGATTATTAAGAATTTGAAAAGGAAAATTATCTTCATCATTGTCAATATCAATCTCATATGAATTGTCATCATAACAAACATTTTCACAATCATTAGAAATACTGCAGGTAGACACATTACTTTTCTGATAACTTTCACCATAAATTTCTTCCATATCTTATCAACTTGCTCTCTCACTCTTCTTCTGTTTGTTGCATATGAAGCAGCCATCTAAACTATTAGTATCAGTTAAATTATATTGTATAATATTAGTAGCCTAATATTATAAACCATTATTAATACAAAAAAACAAAATTTTAAAAAGATTTAACTTGACTACTTTAAAAATAAGAAGAGCAAGAGGTGATTTAATTCAATTTTATTTTATAAAATAACTAAAAATATGGATAAAGTTAAATGGAATCATCCTCCTAAAATAATTAAATATGCAATAAAAAGAGGTCATACTCAGAAAATGCAAAAGCAGTTCACACATTCTACCACAAGATTTAATTTCTTCACAAACCTAACAGTTAACAATTGGAATAGTTAAACAGGAGAGATAATCAACTCTGATAATGTGAATGTCTTCAAAAACAAGTTTGGTTGTTTCAAAAACAAACAAAAGAAAATAAAAATAATGAAAAAATGAAAAATAAAATGAACACTTTTCCAAAGCTGTCAAAGTTTAACATCTACAGATGTTAGACTCACCACATTGTATGTGTAGAGCAAAAAATTTATTATTATTACTATTATTACATTCTAGCATTTTATATCTTTTACAAATTTTACATCCTATCATAAATATATAAACAGTAAATTACTTAAAGTTTTTTTAGAACATTAAAAAATTTACTATCAATATTGATTAGTCCAAATATTGATTCGTCAATTCAATTTTTATTAAGAAACATATATCTTTTGAATAAAATACAAGTATAAGAGCATAAAATGTAGTCTTAATGCATGATATGGTAGCCTAATAGAAGCTTTGTAGCACGACTTTGTAGATTCTCCTGCAATCAGTGCTGCTCTGAGGAGAATTTGGTGAAGCAGCACAAACTTGCTTCAGGCCATGATAATAAACAGGGTACTCAAGTTCTTGATACAAAATTAAAAAATTCTACTATCTCTAATGTAATATAGAAAAGTTTATTTACAAATTATGTAGCTACATAATTAGTAAACTACTAGTTTAAAGTTAAATAAACACAAAAATGAAAATAAAGTACCTGTATCTCTCTAACAAACTGGATTCTAACAAAGGGGATTTCTTTTCACAACCACCTCTTCGCGTGATTCAATCTTTTTTGATTCTTTTAATACCACTTCTTCTCGTGGTTCAACCTTTCTGAGTTCTTTAACGACTACATTTTCTCATGATTCAACCTTTCCGAGTTCTATAACGACCACTTCTTCTCGTGATTCAATCTCTTTGTTTTAGAATAATTTCTTTACAACTTCTTTGCATAACCAACAGCTTACTAAAAACGGGATTTTTTTAAGAATGGCGGAAAACTTATTTAACACTAAAACCTGTAACACACTGAACGAATTCAAAAAAGCAAAAATTCAGTCATATTCTGACGTTGGCCCGACTTTGGTTCGAAGTTATCACTTAAGTGATAAAATAAAGCAACGCTTCCGACGTTGTGCCAACGTTGGCCCAATGTATGTGTGCTAGCTGGGTAACTTGTAATAATGTGCATTGTCATCATGTAATAACATGCTCAAATAAAACATTTGATAGTTTGTTTTTAACATTTTATTTAAGCTTTAAAGAAACAAATAAAACAAGATCTTAATCTTCATGACATCTTCCCCAGCTAGCACACATACGTTGGGCCGACGTCGGACCAACGTCGGAAGCGTTGGCCAATTTTATTAACTTCGCGCTGACGTTGAACCAACGTCGGGCCAACGTCGAAATACGACCATTTTCAAATTAGTACAGTGTGATACCGGGTTTAGCGTTAAAAAAGTTTTCGTCCATTTTTAAAAGCTGTGTGGCGCAACTTTTTATTAGAGTATTTTATTGCTTTGAATTTCATGATTTTATAATAATTTCGTAGTAATTGAGTATTGAGTAATTTCGAATTTAATATCAAATCATTAAAAAAATAAATACAAACATGCTAATTTTTATATCTATTAAGATGCAGTTCTTAATTTTTCTTTAAAACAAGAGTTTGTTTAATTAAATTATAATGTTTATAATGTCATTATGTATAATTATAATGTTTATAATGTCATTATATATAAATTATAATGCTTATAATGTTTTTAGTTTTTAATGACATTATAAACTAAAGTTAAATAAACTCTTGTTTTACTCTTGTATGTACTACATACATTAACCTTTTACTTCGCGGTGTTGTTGAACAACAACAGTTAAAAACTGTTGAAAATTTGTTGAAAACAGTTGAAAATTGATAAAAACTATTAATCACAGATAAGTCCTTAAGGACTTGTCTGTGGTTAGTTGTTTTATGAAATTTGTAAATTAAATGCTATCTTTGGTTGCTTTGTTTTCACCAATTTTCAACTGTTGTTGTGCAACAACACCGCGAAGTAAAGGGCTAATAATGTATGTACTGTACATACACATAAATTGATCGTATATACTATTAATTTGCATGATATCATGCATTACTTTTAAAAATCATGTAGTTTGTAACAATAACATTATGTCATAATGTTATTGATACAAACTGTAGGATTTTTAAAACTGATGTATGATACAATAACTACAATGTAGTTGATTGTATCATCCCTCAGTTTTATCTAGTTAATTTATCTAGTTAAATAATATCAAATTAATAATGTATGTACCACATACAGTACTAACCCAGCTAGCACACTTACGTTGGGCCAACGTATGTAAAACCATCGCGAACGTCGGCTGTTTTTCCCAATGCAAAACCAACGTTGATCCAATGTCATATGTTTAATTATGAAATTAATACCGACGGAACTAAAAACAACTGGAAAATTTACATTGGTCCAACGTATGTTTTTACATCGTAAAAAGTTAATTGCTTTTACGATGTAAATCCAACGTTGATCCAATGTATTTAAATTGACATTGATTCAACCAACGTTGAATAAATGTATGTTTTTACATCGCAAAAAGTTTATTGTTTTTACGATCTAAACCCAACGTTGATCCAATGTAATCCCAGCTAACACAATACGTTCGGGCACGTTCTAAGAACGTTCTGTAAAAGTTCTTTGAGGTATTGAGTATTTTGAGTCCTTCGGCCGATGCCTTGCAGACTTGCCCGAACCTCTCCAGGGAAGACCCAGAAGCACGTCGACCCTGAGTTTGCCTCCCCTTTGAGGAACGGGCGGAAAAAAAGAAAAGTATCTGTTTAATACAAGTACACCGGCCTAGCCAGCTCGTCATCAATCCAAGTGACTACACTTGATCTAAGCCATTAGGCCGAGAAGCGTAAAAGTTCTTTGAGCATATTCACCTAACTTTTTTTTAGCTTCAGTCTGACAGCAGTTTGGCATAAGTTAAAACTGTAAAAGTCGTAATCACCAAACTTGCGCAGTTGCGTTTCAAAAAAACTTTCCTAAGTTTTTGCGTAAGTTTAGCACTGTCGGTATTCACCAAACTGAAATGGTTTCACCAAACTTTTTAGAAACTTGCTCTCCTCAAGTTTTCGCAAGTAAAGTTAAGTTTGTAATGAGCTGCCCTTAACTTTGGCGTAACTTTAAAATCACTTAATAATGAGAATGGCATTACATTATTATGATGCATATGTAATTCTATTGTCAGATTGATATATTATTAGGGATCTTAACATACATAAATTATATATATTATAAAAAGGTTTAATAATAATCATAGATATTAATAAAAAACAACTGAATTTTAATGATATAACATCTTATTAAGATGTTATATTATTATATATATTAAGCTTAATATATCTTATATGTAATGATATAGCATCTTATATTAGATGATATATTGTCATATTGTTAATATGACATAATTTAATATCTTTATAATGTATATATATATATATATATATATATATATATATATATATATATATATATATATATATATATATATATATATATATATATAATAGCATAACATCTTTATAAAATGTTATATTATGCGAGGATTTGTATTATACAAGTCCCTGTACAACAATATAACATCTTATAAAGATATAATATTTTTATTATTAAATATATTTTCTTCTTCAGAAATTTTTTTTAAAAAGGTACATGTCTTATTAAGTATTATGATCATAATTCATATTGTTGTTTTAACAACTTTATAAAAGTTTAGTCAAAATGGATATTCCAATTATTCTAGCTGCACATGGTCAAGATCAAATTTGGTTTTGCTTTAAGCAATTACTCTGATGTAGAATGTCTTCAAAAACTTCATTTACCAAAAAATAATATAAGAGATATTGTCAACACTTTACACGATGATTTGTCAACAATCATATTGAGAAGCAACCCAATTTTTTCAGAAGCAAAAGTACTGATAGCACTAAGGCTTTTATCAACTGGGAGTTTTCAACCAGTAATTAGTAAGAATTATTAGTTAATACCAAAAAGATTAGCTACAATCTTATGATTCTTTATTGTTAAACATGCTTGTTATTAATGGATTGTTACAAATGCAACTTAAAGGTGGTGCTTTATACAGGGTTTTTATTCAACCTAAAATGCCTAGCAAACCTAAAGGTAGCAAAAATCCCAGGGAAAACCTGGAAAACTTGGTTTACAGAAGAAAAAGAAAAAAGAAATAAAATAAAATTTATTTTTTCTCTATATGGAAATATGAAACTTTATTATTGTGTAGCAAAAATCAAACAAACCCTAATTTTTTTAACTTAGCATAATAGATTGTCAAAAGATTAATTTTTATACTGCACCCTCCTACTCTTCCTAAATTGTGATTTTATATTTTTGCAGACTTTTGGTAAGGTTACTGTATTTTTCAAGTTATTTAGAGTTCAACCTTGTCAAAGTTCACTTTTCTCTCAGATAACTTAGCAAAGCAAGTTTTTGTAACTTGCTTTGCTTAATTAAAATATAATAGTCAATATGTATATTTCGTTCACATGTTGTTTCATGTAATTTTAGGTGACACCTCTCATGGAAGCCAGTCAAGCTACAGTTGCACACTTCGCCAGTTTTACAAATATTTTATTCAGCACTATCATCACCTTGTCAGATGGTATGATAGTCCAGAGGAGATGGCTGAAACAAAGAGAAAGTACTTTCAATCATTCGGAGTTAAAGGTCTCCTTGGAGTAATAGATGGTACAATGATACAAATCAAAGGATTTACTATGGCTGATGAGCCAGCATATATTTGCAGGTAAACTCATCATTTTAATTTAATACCTGATCATTTTGATTTGATACCTGATCATTTTGATTATATTACTTTAGGTCATTAGTCAAAAAGTTTAAAGTATACACTGCTTGGCCTTCTTACACAGGCATAGTTAACATGAGAAACTTAAAAAGCTTTTGTTTCACAGATTTATTCTGTCTCTGTATGTTTGCATGTAATGCATGCAAGGTTCCAAAAAAATATTTCTGCTCTATTATTCTTTATAAAAAAAAAAACTATATTTCCTTTTTTTTTAGGTGCTAATGCTTTTTATGCTGTATTTTATTTCACATTATTATGTTATTATAAAGGGCTTCATGTTGTTAATAATATGTAAAAAGATATATTTGATTTATGAAGAGACATTTCTTCAATTTCACAAAGTGCAACATGTTTATTACAAAAGTTGAAGTTTTTTTTAATATTTTAAATACCACATCATAGTTCTTTAAAGTTTGAAAACATCAAGTTAGTTAACATAAGTGCTAAACTTAAAACAATATTATAATATAAGGTCATATAGTTTAAGGTGAACAGCTGTTCTAACATGGTGTCAATGTTTCCCAAAAAGGTTTTTGCTGCTCTCAGGATTTTTAAAAATTTTAACATTTTGAAGATTTTTAGCTTCTTTTTTTAAAAAAAGAAATCCTGTTTTGAACTGTCAGGTTGTCATTGATGCTGATGGAAAGTTTAGAGATGTTGTTGCAAAGTATCCTGGATTGTGCCATGATGCCTTTATTTTTTCTAATTCTGCATTAAAACAGACATTAGAATATGATCCAAATGCAGGTTTCTCAAACCAACCAAATTCGACTTGGTATTTTAAGAAGAGCACAAACCAAAAACTAAATATTTGCAATTATAAAGAAGTGATTGGAGTCTGAGAACAAGAATACATCATAAAGTTTGCCCAGGGCAATGAGTCAATAAAATAGTATTAACATCAAGAATGACATGTTATTCTTTGTTTGTAAATGAATAACTATGTAATGATAATGTTATGTGTATATATATATATATATATATATATATATATATATATATATATATATATATATATATATATATATATATATATATATGAGCTTTTTCACTGCAAGAGGTGTTATTTTATGTTACATATATTTTTAAATTGTATACAGTTCAGCCAGTTGTGTCCATTATCCTTGACATGTAATAAATAAATCATAGTCTTTCAAATAAGCTTGATATGTAATTCAGCTGATAAAAATAATAAATTTGTACTTGTCAAGTAAATCTCTGAAAGGTCAAAAAAGCATTACATGTATATGGTTGGTTAAGTTGTATGTTAAGCAGTAGCTTTATAAGAGTAAAGATTGCGTTTAAATTTTTAGTAAACTCCATTTGAAAATATTCTTCTAAAATTAAACGTTCAACTGAATAAATTTATATATTATTAGCTTTTTATATAGTATTAGCTTTTTTAACTTTGTTATTGTTTTTACTTTTACTATTTAGTATTGTCTTTACCTTATGCTGCTTTCCATCTTAACAAAGCAGTAAAATCAACCGATGCGGATATTGAAGAGGTGATAAAACAATGGTTAAGATATGCATGCGATCGTGATAGCGGAAGGAGGGCAGGAAACAGGAAAAAACTAAAGAAAAAAATCCATAATGAACAAGAAAGCGATGAATTTTATGAGAGTAGTGATATATAGTTTGTTTTCTTTTGAATAATATAATCTTTACCATGTTAAACGGTGTTCTTTCTGTATACGTATTGCCTTTAAGCGAAAGGGTTTATCTAAAGAATCTATTTAGAATGCGGCGCCAAGTATTTGGCATTTCTATATAGAGACGCAACGTCGAATCAAAATAAAATACGACGTTGATTCAACATAAAGTACAAATTTGAATCAACATAAATACAACATTGAATCAACATAAATACAACGTTGAATAAACATAAAATACAACTTGAATAAACATACAAAACAACGTTGATCAACATAAAATACAACGTTGAATCAACGTAACGTACAACGTTGAACAAACATAAAATACAACGTGGAATCAACATAAAATACAACGTTGAACAAACATAAAATACAACGGTGAATCAACATAAATACAACGTTTAATAAACATAAAATACAACGTTGAAACAACATAAAATATAACGCTGGATCAGCATAAAATACAACGTTGAATAGGCATTATATACAGCACTGCGCCAACGTAAAATCCTACACTGTACCGACTTAAAATAAATGTTGTTCCAACGTTGGATTTTTGTTGTTGGCGACGTCGCATTTGTAACCATAATGATATAAAAACAACGTTGGCAACCGACGTTGGGCCAACGCTCCGCGCGACATTGTTCTAATGTTTTAACAACGTATAAGTGCTAGCTGGGAATTACATACAAGAATTATTAATTACTAAAGACTTAAGCAGTTAATAGCTATGCAGTCTAAATAGTTACTAACCACTTAAGGGGGATATACCCCCAAAAAATTTCAAAAATTCAAAAAATTTTTTTTAACTGTTTTAGATACATTAATATATGAGGATTTCAAAAATCGTAGTGGCTGTGTCTAAAAATTACTCTAAGTATCAAAGTTTTGCATTTTTCAAGTAGTAATAATGCCTTTTTTCAAAAAATATAAATTTACGTCTTGTAGTACACCTCAATAAATGACTTCTTATGCAATGAAAACTTAGATAAAGTTGGCAACTAAAAATCTTATTTGGGTTCTTGTTAGATTTAAAGAGCTTCTTGTTAGATTTATAAAACTATTAGTAAGAAAAATTAGTTTTCAATTTTAGTTTCAGCTCAATTTTTATCGCAAGAGAAGTAAATTTTTTAAAAGTTTTTTAACATGGTAAAAGTAAATAGAGTTAAAGCAAGAACAAAACGAGCAGTAAAAAGAAAAAGGATTTTTAATGGAAAGGTGTTACGTGGCAATGAAATTTTAAATAATTTAAATCCCATTTTAAACGATAATATTGAATCTTTTGTTGATAAAAAAAAAGACATCTTCAAAACGTCGACTTCTTCTTTTCGCGAGCTTCAACCTATTTTGAACTTAATACCACAAAAGAATGCTTATGTCCAAAACAAAGATGTGATAGGTTATAGAATAATTGACTGTTCTATTTTGTCAGATGCTGTATCGGTTTTAAGTTGCCCCACTTGCTTTCAAACAACTTTAGCAATAACTGAAAACATTAGCAAAAAGCGAGGACTTGCATGTGAACTTTCAATTTTTTGTTCAAAATGTAAATATCAAAATAACTTTTATACTTCTAAATTATTAAATCAAAAAGGAATCTTTGATATAAACACACGTACAATATACACAAGGAGAACTCTTGGAATAGGATATTCTCGAATTCAAAAAATTACGACCCTTATGAACATGCCAAAACCAATGTCGTCGAAAAACTATGATAAACTTGTTTTGAAAATAGCTAATATTACAGAGGAAGTTGCACAGGAAACAATCGCTGATGCTGTAGCTGAATTAAGACAAAATTGTCAAAATGAAAGTGAGATTTTAGATATTGGTGTATCGTGTGATGGGACATGGCAGCGTAGGGGATTTTTCTCATTAAATGGTGTGGTTGCTGCACTCTCATTAGACAGTGGAAAAGTTATAGATGTTGAGGTAATCAGTCGTTTTTGCAGAGGGTGCTCTTTTAATCAAAACCTTGCTAAGAGAAATCCTACTGCTTATGCCAAGTGGAAAAATTTACATATTTGTAAAATGAACTTCATTGGTTCTGCAAGTGGAATGGAATGCGAAGGAGCCAGTCGCATTTTCCACCGATCAATTCAAAAACATAAATTAAAAATATGTTAACTTTTTGGGTGATGGAGATAGTAAAAGCTACAATATAGTCAAAGATGTTTTTCCTGACACTCAATAACTTAATTGGAATGTGTTGGGCACTATCAGAAGCGCGTCGGAACCCGACTTCGAAAATTGAAAAAAAAAGTGACAGGACTAGGTGGTCGTGGAAGATAGACATATGCAACAATTGATCGATTGCAAAATTTTTTTGGTATAGCAATTAGACAAAATACTGGTGATATAGTTGCCATGAAATATCAGCACTTGCAACTCTTTTTCATGTGGCATCGTCGAAAGATAACAACTGGCATTACCCACATTGTCCAACGGGTGCAAGTAGTTGGTGTAAATTCAACAGAGATAAAGTAAATAAAACCAATACCTACAAGCCAGGCCCTGGCCTTCCTTTAGAGGTTGTATAAAAGATCAGACCTGTTTTTGAGGACCTCACTAAAGATGATGAGCTTAAAAAATGTCTTCATGGCAAAACACTAAATGCGAATGAGTCCTTTAATGGAAAAATTTGGAATCGTATACCAAAAACAAAATTTGTCACCATTACAGTGCTAAAGTTTAGTGTCTACGACGCTGTAGCTAATTTTAACATTAGGATGAAATCGTCAATCCTAATTTATGAAAAACTTAACATGATTCCTGGCTATTATACAATAAACGGTTCAAACGCTATAAACAAAATCCACCTTAAATGGTCAATCTATCGAGGAAAGCCAAATAATAAATTGCGTCGTCAAAAATTAAGGGCTAAAAATTGAAGAAAATTGATAAAACATTAGAAAATGAAGGCAAATTATATGAAAAAGGAGGTTTTAAATTTAAATTAGAGTCTTATATGTAATATTTAGTATGTTTGGAGATTTTTTATTTAATAATTTTACATTTTTAGCGTTTTCTCAGTTTGAGGTTTTTCAATATGCCGGCCAATATTGCAAGAGTACCACTTAAGCTTTTTGTCTCAAATTTTCAGCATATCTTCCTTTCAATAAGCCGTGTGTTTTAAATGGAACAGAATTTTGATATCTCAAGAAAAAAACCAGAATAGCTGTTTTACCTTTTAAAAAATTGCCCTTTTTTATAATACCATTTTTGTCGGACATGTACTCATACCCAGATTTTTTTTTTCCAAATCTGTTCCATTTAAAACACTCAAGCACCTATTCTAAATGCAATACCAAAGTTTCACTTTGCCTTTCTTAATAGTTTTTGCTGAATCTTGGCCGGCGCAAATCATATTTTCTGCTTATTTTAGGGGTTTTTTGGGGTATATGCAACAATCGTTGACCAAAAAAAAAAAAAAATGTAAATTTTTTGTTTTCATTATATTGTATGTTAGATTACTTAAAAAGTTTTCTTCTGTTGTCTATTTTAAATTTGGGGGATAATCCCCCTTAAGTCTTTAGTAGTTCATTACTTGGTAATACTTAATAAGTATTACCAATTAAGTGTTGGATTTTATCATATGCATTTGTGGTATTCTACAAAATGAATGCAATGCCAACAAATCTACTGATTAGTATTTTATAAATCACATTTTTTTGCCATGTTTATGCAGGTAGATCGAAAAAATTATTTTATGTTTTATATGCATTTTATTTGTATAAACTAAATATTTTTTGCATGTGTTTGTCATTAACTATTTTTTTACTTCAAATATAGATTTTTATTTTGATTTAGATTATTTATCGAATATAAAAATATGTAAATTATGTTACTGTTATCTACAAACACAAATATATATAACCTATGACCTATAATTATAATTTTAACAGGAGTTATGTCTAAAGCTCATCAAATGAAAGATGCAAGTTTAAATGTTTATATAAAGTTGTATAATGAGGAGCATTCAAACGTTAAAGTTGCTCTCAAGCGAAGTCAATATACAAGATTTGTAAGAATGCTAAGCTGTTAGAAAGAACATTATTATGTTTGAATATGTGCATAATTTGTACAAATGTTTTAATATAATTATAATTATTGTTACAACAAATTTTTATTTTTCTCTGTATTACAAAGTTAAAGATGCTTCTTTGATCAGCCTTAATGTTAAATATTTATTTATTAGTAAATCCATGTGTTTAACAAAGATGACATATTTTTAGTAGATGGTTTTGTTTTACAAAGATGTTAGTAAATGCATGTGTTATACGAAGATAAGATATTGGTAGTAAATATATCTGTACCTCATTCCTGTATTATAATTCTTATCTGCATTATAATTGTATGTTGTTAAAATGTCCTAAAGTTATAATATATTATATAATTCTTGTTTCTGTATAGTTTTTGTATTGTATGTTTTTATTATTTATTGTTTCATTATTATTTATTGACATTTATAATTATTTACTGAATGAAGCTTTTGTTTAAATTGTTCATTTTTTTCAGTTATGTTTAAAGGGGTGTTTATTTTTTAATTCATTTGGCAGCTGTTAAAGAGGGAGAAGGTAACAATTATTTGGGAGTGTACTAATTATATATATTTGTGACGTTTTAATGATAATTGGAATTCTTTTAGTATCTTTATAGTAGAGTTTTGAAGCTTGTTGTCTCTAATTATTGCAGTGAAATGCTGATTCTATTATTCGAAAATTTTCTGTATAGACCATGAGTTGAAAAAATGAATGCAACATCAACAAATGAACCTATTGTTTTTTCACCACTTTTGTGCAGGTAATACATAAAAAAAATTATTATGTTTTTACTTATGTGGATTTTACACTAACACAAATATATATAACATAATACTTATAATTTTAACAGTAGTTATGGCAATGCCTAAAGCTCATCAAATGAAAGATACAAAATCAAAGATTATCAAATTAAAGATTATCAAAGACTATCATATTGTATAACGAAGAGCATTCGAACGTTGAAGTTGCTCTCAAGCGAAGTAAAGATCCAAGATTCGTTAGGATGCCAAGCAGTTATAAAGAACATTATTATGTTTACATATGTGTATAATTTATATGATTATTTTAACTTAATTATAATGATTATTATAACAAGTTTTGATTTTCTCTGTATAATTATTAAATTAAAGTTGGTTCATTAATCAGCATCAATTTTTACTTTTGTTTCTTAGCGCCAAATTTTATTTTAACTTATTTGAACATTTTAATAAACATTAGAAGAAATAGTTGCGCTTTATTTAAATTAATAGTTGCACTTTAAAGAAATAGCTGCGTTTTCTCTAAAGAAATAGTTCCACCTTAGTTAAAGAAATAGTTTACTAATTAAAGAATAAGTTTTAACTTGTTTGCAAAAACTATTGATGTAAAAGGTATGCACATCTTTTGAATCAAAAGCAATGATTTTGCAAACAAATTAAAACTATTAATAGTAATATTTAACGTAATATTTTAATAATAATTATTATTAAAATATTACGTTGGGCCAACGTCAGAATGCGACGCTCGCCCAACGTCGAAATCCGACGTTGGGCCAACGTTAGCCCAACGGTTGGTTTGGACGTCGCGCCGACTACCAAATCGACGATAAGCCAACGTCGGTTACCGACCATCGGCCAACCAATTTTTCTACGTCGGCCCGACGTTAGCCCAACGTATTTGTGCTAGCTAGGTCATAACACCATACTTGAAAATCAAAGAAAAAGCAGAGGCCAAATCACAAATAGTAAAAAAGTACAATTGGAAGCTAGAGTGAGAGGTCAATCTGGCTTAAAAACTTGCATGCTTCCACTTATGTTGAAGAGATAATAAAACAATCTTTAGATGAAAAAGTTCTTAGCGCACAAGTGCAGAAATATTATACATAGCTTACACAGTAATTTTGCATAATGATTTATTCAATACTGGATGCTTTATTTTGAAAAAAACTTTGCTTACAGTTTTCTTTAAAGATACTTTTACAATTTCATAAGATCTTTCAATAATTTACAAGTTTAACTATCAAACTTTCAAACAAGGTTTCATAGATTTTAATATCAAATTACTTCAGAAAGTAATCAAGTAAGATTATAAAATAAATTTTCTTACAGACCTGATCAGAAGAAATTTACGTCAAAAAATTGCTTTTGTAACTTGGACATGCCTATCCTATAATTATGCGTAGTTCTGCTGTCAGGGTATTTTTATGTGCTAATTTAACATCAGTGCGCAAAATGTAGCGCATTTGTAGGGGCCATTAAAAACTATGTTATCTATTTTTAGCGGCTTTAAATTATATAAATAGGGCAAATATATTATTATCTATATATTGATTTGGAGGAAATAACTGCGAAAGGTGTTGATCTTCTTAATAGCTGCTGTGCGAAAGTATAGGCCAACTTCTCTTAACAAGAATTTATGTTGCTATATGGTGCTTAGCCTATCTTTGCGGTGTTTTATTGATTGGTGGTTATTACTTTTTTTCTTGTGGTTAGTGATTTAGTTTGTTACCACTACCGCACGTATGGATATGGATCTGCCGTCCCCCTCCTCTGAGCTACGCTAGTGCTGTGGTGTCTAATTTCTCCTACTTGCCGTCGAAGTCAGAAAAAGTCTTACTCGGTACTTTTAACAGCAGGTCCACAGTCAACAAATACTCTCTTGTACTCGTTTGCGGCTACAGCGACTTCAACTCTCAAGTGAACTAAGGCGGGAAACCAGGATTTTTTCAACAAAAACTGTACTTATGCTATAGTTGACATTTTGTTTAAAAGTTAAACAAAATGCCACATATTTGGTACCGTTGGAAAGATTTTTTGATGAATTTTTTGATGCAATTAAAATATATATTTTATAAGTAACCTACGAGATAGGATAGGCGTTAGAAAGTAGCCAATATTTACTACAAAACCTGTCCGCGCACAGAGATTAGCGCTCGTTTTCGGCTAAATTTTGCCTCAGAATATCCGTTGAGCTTTGAGCCATACAATTACATCGTGAAAAAGTCTTTTAAATTAACATAGAGCTCGAAAATTAAATAAAAACCGTCTTTTTTTTGTTTTACAATAATAAAACTTTGTTTTTTATAGAACAAAAACAAAAGTGATAACGTTTGTCACGTACTTTTTGTGCACAGTTTTCAGTCGGGTTCACTAAAAAGTAATAAAAATTTATAAGTAAATTATGGTTCGGTTGCGCCAAAGATAAATGTAATAAAAATGAGTCTCGATTGTATTTTACTCGGTTATATTTCCTCAATATTCTGGGCTGTAGTTTTCGGTAAATTTATTATATAAATTATCTTACGGGTCATTCGCAACAGAACTGTTTTTTAAAAATTGCTTATATATACAAAAAAAATTATTGACACCAAATACGGTTTGCATAAATTATAATGTTCTCGGTAGCGAAGCTTACCGCGGTATGCATAAGTTATTAACGAAACAACCGATTGAATTTAACTAAAGCTTTCGGCTTTTTTTTTAGAAAAAAACTGGTTTCCCGCCTTAGTACACTTGAGCTGTAGCATACTGGAGTTTCTTCTCGCTTTAAAGAAATAAAATCTTCTTTCTTCCGTTTGGGGTGTCGCCCGACATTATTCAAATCGGCATTTTGAACTCGCTCCTCATGCTACAGATTGTCTCACTGCTTTTCTGAACATAGCAGTAACTGTGAAGGAATGAGTGCTGTGTTTTCGCCAAAAGGCTATACCTAAAGTACCTGTTCTTGTTCAAAATACACCCATTTGATTTTTGCAAAACGGATCCTCAAACGATATTGCTGCTCTTGGAAAACATTTGGCCTAGGGCAGAGGCAAAGTCGAGTCTTCCTACAAACAAGAGATGAACAATGAAGGCGAAGAAATCTGTACGGATAATGTTATCGTAGTTATATCAAACTGCAATAATTCATCTTTGAACCCATTACAAAGGTATGAAAATGTGGACGGGCTGACTCTTCGTTATTAACATAGACAGACAAACTTAGAAAACAATCAGCGGATCCTACCCATCAAATTAACCCCTTAAATTCTTTAGACCAACCGATTAAATGAATTGAAGAAACCGTCGCCGAGGTTCAAGAAGCCGAAAGCACCATTGTTCCTCAGCAAGTTGAAAAAAGCTTTTTTACAGCTCCACCCACTCGAGAGAGACACGGCGAGAAAAAAGTAAAAAAAAACCCGAAGAAATCCATACAGCTAAATCCTTCAATCAACATTGATACAACCTTTGAAACCACGGATTCCTTAATCATCGAAGAAGACGTTGAAGTTTGTTTCGACGAGGAAGACCTTACCATTCCAAAATACACGCTACTACTATGAATTGCGGATTCCAGGACATTGATAGCCTTTCCATACTTAAGGAATTCAAGATGGCGTCGTGTTTTTAAAAAAATGGAACTTGTTATTAGATTTCCATCTCATTGATATATATTTCCGTGTCATTGTTAATATCATGCCAGAACCTGCAAAGAAGTATAAAACTGTATCTTTTTTCGTAATTTATTCCATAATGTTAAAGAGTTTATCATAGTCCATAAATGTAAAGCATGGTTTTAGTTTGTAGTGTCCAAGGGCTAGGGTGTGAATACCGTCTTGCAAGATGTGCCTTTTATCATCGTTAGCGCTGAGAGCCACTTTGTTGATTTCTTCGGTGTATATGTCATGGTCATGTGATCGTATAACGTTCATGGATGTAAGCTTTTCTATCTTGTTCATTAAGCAGTCTTTATAATCTTGATGAGTGATAAGCCTAACATCAACATGCTTTTGAATATTCTCCATGGTTTGTTATTTTTAAAAAAAATTTATTCTTTAAAAATTTCACCACAAGGTATTGATAACTTCTTGAAAGTCAAGACCTTCATTCAATTTTTTTAAGATGTAAAGACACAAATGACCACAATAAGACGTATCACCAAACTGAACTCTCTCGCTGTTGTAATAAACTGGGCTTTTCAAATAATCGACAAGTTCAACAAGAGGAGGCTGAGCATAAGAGTCAAAGCTGTATTTTTTGTCACCGTCTTTATACCAACACACCCAATGAAACCCACCAGTGCTTGAATCTCCTGTATTCACAATACCACATTCTTTTTTTCTTGTCTTTTCCGGCAATTCATCCCTCACAAAAACACCTCTAAAGTTTTTCAATTTTAACTGTTTAGTAGCCTTTATCAATTGAAAGTTAGTTAAAGCCTCATTGGGTAAAACAATTCCTTCTACGTCAATCCATTGAAAGTCGATCATTTTTTTAATTTCTTAAAAAGTTTATCCGAATTTTTTAACAAGCGATTTTCATAGAATAGCACCTAAAAAGGGTATACTATTAAAGGGTGAGTTGGGTCCGAGCAATAAGCCAGATCCAATAGATTGATAGCCTTTTCCATTTTTAACAAAGAGTCCTTCACCGTGAACATTTTTAGTCCATGGGGTGATAAACAATCCTTCTCCACCTAAAGTTTTTATCTTCATTCCATTTCCATTTTTGCTCATGTAAAAAAGACCTCGCCCAGCAATTTTGTCAACCATGGCAGAGCCAGCAGAAGAACCTACACCTGCTAACAATCCAGTAGCTAGAGCTGGAACTACTCTTGTAGCAAGAGTGCTGCCTAACATACCTAATAACGGTAAAAGAGCTCCGATGAATCCTCCTTCTATTTTTGAGTTGTATGCAATTTGTCTTTTGCTCAGTTTGAGTGTGACTCCTTTACCAGCTTCATACGCTTTTCTAATTTTATTCAATTGCGCATTAGTGATAGCGAAAACATGTTTACCGTTCAAGTCTTGATGAGAAAGCTTAATGCTAGTATCGGTTTTGTCTTGAATGGCTTTTTTAATTTTATCAGATTGGCTCTGCGAGATATTAATTTTGATATTTTGATAATTGCTCATTTTTTATGTATTAAAAATTATTTATTTCACTTCTCGAATATGATATCGTAATGTAATATCCTCTCCACGAAAATCAACCAAATCTCCATTCTGATCAATGATGCGAGTAACCATTGTTGAAATTTCAAACAGTTTAACAGGAAGATAAATTAAATGCATTGGTCTCTCGATGATTTTATAGCCAGGACTAACATTCGGATAAAACGAGTAAATGCAATTGAGTTGGGTTCCATTAATAAAGGATGATCCAATAACGTTGTTAACGATTCTGATGGTGTTAATGCTTGAAATTCTAACGATATGATCCGACTCGTATTCGGAATTGGAATTTAATTTTCTTTTAGTAAATCCTAAAACTGAAGAGATGCTGTTATCCACATTAAAGTCAATCATATAATTCAATCCAAGTGTGATGGTTGATTTTAAAGTGTTTAAATTGGATCCGATTTTTATGTTATCTGGAGAGTAATTAATTTTATTTGCAATAATATAACTTCCACGTTGAGCTGATTTTATTGTGTTTGAGACGGTCTTTTGTAAATAATTGTTAATGTCTTTAATGTCATAGCTTCCTGATGGAATGATAATGTTCTCCCAATGAGCTCCATTGTTCATGCTGTATTTGAAAGAATTGTTTTTACTGTTTACATTTGGAATGCTGTTGTAAGTCTCAAGACCGAGAAAAGCCATTTCATAACTTTTTCCTTCGTCAAAAACGATTTTATCCAAAAAATCAGTGGTGATAACACTTGATTTTCCATCTACATCGATGATTATACCTGTCATTTTTAAAATAATAATTATTTTTTAAATTGTTTTAGAAAAATAAAAAATCATCAAACCCACTTCGATACTTTCCCTCGTTCTTTTTAGAAGAGAGATCAATGACAGCAAATCCGTGAGGTTCATTCCAGCAATGATTGCAAAAGGCTTTAAATTCTTCTATTTTCATATCGCAGGAAACGTGATCTTGATAAATGTGATTAACGCTTTTTTGGTCTTGTTTAAAGAGACAAATAAAGTTAGCATTTTCTCTAATGGTATGTCTTGGAATCTCGAAATAGTTTTGAGCGAGGTAAAAGCAGTCGACGTTAGAATGTCTTCCTCGGATGTAATATTTTTCACACTTGTTTTGATTAGTCAATTGCAAATCGTCAAAGATCATTAAATTGTTTTTAGATGAATCAAGATCTTCAGGTTCAGGCACATCGTCTGCTGTTTCGAAAAATTGACATTCCATATCATCATTGTTGGAATATTTTTTTGAAAGATCGTTAATAACATCTTCATGGATTAAATTCAATTTTTCCATTTCGTCTTGTACATCATCCGTTAACAAATCAACAATATCCTTTTTAGGAAGTTTATTTTCGAATGATCTTTTGAGTATTTTGTATTCAGGTTGGAAAAGGGATTTTCCAAACACTTGCAAGCGGTTATAATCGAGCCATCCAGGTCTGAGCAGTAAATTGAGCAGCAACGTTGTTTTTCCGTATCCAGACTTTCCAACGATGATTCCTCGAATGCTTCTAGGTAAAAGTTTGTTGTTGTTTCTTTTGGTTTTTCCAATTTTACACGACAATTTCATCACTTCCATATTTTTTATATTAAAAAAGTTTTTATATATGTTAAAAAATGTACTGTGTTAAGTGTAGAAGAGAGACTGAAACCATTCACTTGAAAAACGAGATCACAAAAAACAATAGAAATATCCTTAAAGGAACTTGCGTCATCTGCGGAACGACTAAATGCAAGTTTGTTTCTGCGCATGCGCTTAGCGGAGGAGACTTGGTAGAATCGATCAACAATTTTTCAAAAAAAATAAAGCTTCCATGGGCAAAGTTTCCAGGAGAAATGCACGTTCCAGGGATGAACTTTGCAGGGCCTGGTACCAATTTAGATAAAAGACTCACTTCCACAGACATGTATCAAGAGTGGAGCAAACCGGTGGATAGAGTAGACAATGTAGCATACCACCACGATTTAGCTTACAAGTATTTTAACGACAAGCAAAACAGGAATTTAGCAGATCGAATGATGCTTGAAGAAATGGATTCTATACAAAATTCTACTCAAAAAGAAATAAGCGAGCGAAAAATCATCGAACCCATCATCAAAGCCAAAGCTAAATTTGGATTGGGTGTGAGTGATTTGAAATGGACGGATCAGCTTGCAGAGGAGCTTCATAAACCGGTGATTCATCATTTTAAAAAAAGAAAAGTGATTGTGAACGACATTGATGAGATATGGGCTGCTGATTTGGTGGATATGCAATCGTTTTCAAAATTCAACAATGGCGTAAAATATTTGCTAATGGTGATTGACGTGTTTTCAAAGTATGGATGGATCGTTCCGTTAAAAAGCAAAACAGGTCTTGAAGTGGCAGAATCGTTGAAAAAGATTTTTGGTGAAAGAAAATGCGTCAAATTGTGGGTAGATAAAGGAAAAGAGTTTTACAACAAGCACGTGAGAGCGTTGGGTGTGCAATTATACTCCACTGAAAATGAGGAAAAAAGTTCTGTTGTCGAGCGATGGAACAGAACGATGAAAGAGAGAATGTTTAAATATTTTTCAGCCAACAATACCAATAAATATATTGACGTATTAGATGAGATGGTGAAAAATTACAACAACACAAAGCACTCTTCTATCAAAATGACACCAGTTGAAGCTAGCGATGAAAAGAATAAAGGTAGGGTATGGTGGAATCTATATGGAAAGGATCAAACATTACCAGCAAAACCGAAATTCTTAATGGGTGATCAAGTGCGGATTGCAAAAAAGAAGTCTCATTTTGAAAAAGGGTATACGCCGAGATGGACTGAAGAGGTTTTTACAGTGTCAAATGTTCAGTATACGAATCCGCCTACGTATAAAATCTCTGACGCTAACGGTGAAGAAATTCAAGGCACTTTTTACGAGCAGGAGATGCAAAAGACGCAACAAGACGTATTCAGAATTGAAAAAATCATTCGCAAAACCAAGAGCAAGTCGTTAGTCAAATGGTTGGGATATCCAGACTCGTTTAATTCATGGGTAGATAATAATGAATTGTTAAGTTTGCAAAAATAGACACGCTGTTTTTGTATGACAAGAAAAAAAATTTTGAATTTTGAGTTAAATAAATTTCTTTTCATATAAAAAATAACAATGAGTATGTCAGATAATGAATTTTTAGAAGATCTGCGCGATGAACTCTATGAAAGCGAAGACGATGATTTGAATGCATTAGATGAAGCTGTCATATTTAGTTGGTCTAGTTCAGAAGATGATGATAGTTCTGATGATGATTCTGACGATGATGAGGTTGTGCCTTACAATAGACCTATGTTGGCTGACCCTGAAGATGGTGATCCTGAGGATTTACCTTGCAATCATTATGATGATTCTGATGATGGTTCTGACGATGATTCTGCGGCTAACCCTGTAGTTTTAGATTACAATTCGATGAGTATTGAAGAACAAAATGAATATGATGATTATATATATAATGAATTGTTAGAAGATATACGTAATGAAACGGGAGCAAACAACTTCACCATTTACATTGGAGATGATGAGAGAGAACATATTATTAGACCACGTGAAATAATTATTAGACGACTCAGAACTACGGAGGAGGAGAAAAGAAATAGATTAAAGATTGAAGCGTTGATTAAAGGTTTTAAAAAAGATAAATATAGAGTGTGCGCTTCTGCTGCTTCAAAAACGATAATCATTTTATTCTTTACATGTGAGGAATAAAATGATCTAAAAATTTATTTTTAATATGTAAAAATGCATGCTCCTCACAAGTTTTTTAGAAATGTTGCCTCAGCAGAAGTTCATAGTTTGGATTTGCAATTAAAAATTTTGGAAGAGAGGGTTAGAGAGTTGGAGGAAAGAAGACCGAGTAACATTATTGTGTCTACGAAAACGTTAGATCATCCACCTTATTTCAACGTTAATGAACAATATGAGATTTTTGCTCAGAAAGACATTAAATTTGCTGCTCTCTCACATACAATGATAGCTTTATCCATTGGGCTGAATTTGGAGAAAGGTATTGCAGTGATAACATTAATGAATAAAATTACTGATCAATTGAATCATAGAAAAAACGAAGTTATTATTTCAGAGTCTGTAGATGATGTTATTATAGACGTGAATAGTAACAGCAAACAGGAAGTGATTGTTAAAAAAGGAGAAAAACTTTGTAAGATTAATTACATTGATTTAAAATAATTTTTATTAATAAAAAATGGAAATATTGAATGAAAAACTTTATCCAGTTCTTCCAACAGCTCCTGCAGATGAAGGAGGACATGTTTATAGGCTTCAGAAAATAAGCGAGATACAAAAAGAGATAGAGAGTGAAAAAGCAAAAAGAGTTCATCTAAGCAAAAAGTATCATCGCGTGTTTAGGATCATTTCTAATGTAGATAATACAATGCAAACCTTATGCATTGCTTTGGGTGTGACTGGAATTGGCCTTTTATCAACCATCGCTGCTGCCCCTGTTGCAATTGCGTGTGAAGGTGTAGCTATTGGAATGGGTTTTTTATCCATTGTAGGAGGACAAGTCAACAAAAAACTAGCATTAAAAGCGGAGAAGCATGAAAAGATCAAAGTGTTGGCAGAGTCGAAATTGAATACGATTAGCGAGCACATTTCCAAAGCGTTGATGGATGGAAAAATAAACGATTCAGAGTTTCAATTGATTCTTGATGAGCTTCAAAAATTTAAATCCTTGATGGAGGAAATACGAACCAAAACCAAAAAGGGAATAGATGAAGTTACTAAAGAAAACTTGATCCAAAAAGGACGAGAAGACGCGATTCAAACGTTTAACAATTTGTTTAAGAAAGGATCAACGTAGTCGTAAAAACCAATTTATGTATTTTTCCACGTATTTTAAGAAAGGATCAACGTAGTCGTAAAAACCAATTTATGTTTTTTTTCCACGTAAAAAGATGTTTTTAAAAAGATGTTTTTTTAAAAAGATGTTTTTTTTCCACGTAAAAAGATGTTTTTAAAAAGATGTTTTTCTTTAAAATACAAGACCTGAATAAAAGGGATGAAATTGTGAAAGAAATTAATGACAGACGAAAGAGGATTTATCAGAACAGCGTGAATGACAACATTTCAGATACGAATTTTCAAGCTGATGTGAGCAAGCTTTACAAGCCTCTGATTGATAGCAATGAAAAGATGATCAAAAGCCTGTCAGTCGATCAAAAAAAGAAAAGACCTTTCGAAGTGAACAAAGTTGGAGATAAAATGTGCATTGGAAAAAATGGAGGTTGAAATAGATGGAAATGATATCATTGTCGGTGAAGAAAAGTATAATGGAACAAAAGGTCTTTGGGAACTGATGACTGAATTAACAATACCAAAGAACTATACCAATGAAGATTTGCAAAATTATGAAAAAATTTTAATGGACAGTGATGCTATAAGATCTGATTCGCAACCGCATAAACCGAAATCATCAAGAAGACCAAAGTATCAACAACTTATTGCTCCTATTTGGGAAAAAATGATGCGTATTGAAAAGGGTAAAAAAGGTCGCGGTGTCATTATTCTTCCGAGCGATCCTAATGCGTTGGTGGAAAAGCTTGAATTGAGCATAGCTGCATGGCATGCTGGAAACACGGCTTCAAGAAACGAGGCTGTTGCTATTTGCGATGAGCTGTTGAGACAAGGAGAGATTAATAAAGAGGAATATAAATCGTTAATGAGGGCTATTGATAAAATTATTTAAAAAAATTGTTTTATTTAAAAAAATGCTCATTGTGAACAAAAGAAGATATGTGAAAAAGAACGTTGTTGGTGGAGGTGGTATTGTAGACATGATTAAAAATTTCATAAAAAGAGCAGCTGCGTCAAGTGTGTCAAAAGCAACAGTGAATTTGCTTAAAAATGCTGCAACAAGCAAAATTGGACAAGAAGCGATTACAGCTGCAAAATCTGCTGGGACAGAGTTAGCCCTTTCAGCCATTTCCACTGCTAGAGATGTGGCTATTGACAAAGGTAAAAAGACCATTGAGAAATTAAAGACTGGTTCATCTATTCAAAGTAAGAAAATGTCTAAAAAGAACGCGATTCGAATTCAAGACCTGGTGAAAATAGGACAGGGCATGAAAATAGTATGAAGATAGCATTCTGTTGCGATGACTTGTTATAAACTTGCAATGACTTGCAATGAGAGACATTTAAATGAATTAAATAATTTTTTTTATTATATAAAAAATGATAAGTACTGAGCGATTAAGAGTTACTGAGAACCCAGAGTATGATATTGGTATTGAAAAAGTTGATTTTTTTGAGTATCTTCCAACCAATCTCGATTTAAATTCTTCAGGCACGATTACTTTTGAGATTGACTGCCAATCGATTCAAACAGTACCATCAGAGGCTTACATTCTTATTGAAGGAGTGTTGAAAAAGAGCGATGGAACCTTTTATGATGCTAAAGACAACATTGCACTGGTGAACAACGCTTTGATGTATTTGTTTAATGATGTGACTTATGACTTGTCGGGAGAGCAAGTGGAAAGAGTGATGTATCCAGGTCCAGCCACCACCATACTTGGATTGATGAAATATCCTTATGGATTTCAGTTTGCTGATGGATTAAAACAGATGTGGTATATGGATACGTCAAATCTTGTTGGAAATTCAGGATTCAATGTTAGACGAGACCACTTGTTTGCAGACACTACATCCGTTGGAGCTTTTTCGTTTAAAATTCCGTTGAAACACATTTTTGGATTTTGCGAAACCTATGACAAAGTTGTTTATGGGTTTAGACATACCATCACCTTTACAAAGAAAGAATGCGATGATACAATTTATAGAGCGGAAAGTGTTAGTCCAGGAATGATCAACCTTAAAAAATTCAGACTTTATATGCCTCGCGTTGAATTAGATATTTCGAAAAAGACTGATTTCATGAATTTAATAGCTCAAAAAATCCCCATTCAAGTGGCTTATAAATCAAACAAATGTGAAAGACAGCTTATTCCAGCCGGTCAAACAGAATTTACCTGGTCGCTTGGAAGAGTTACTGACAAAAGCATTCCAAGATTTATCTTGTTCGGACTTCAGACAAACAGAAATTCCAGTCAAACAGTTAATCCGTCACTATTCGACCATTGTGATGTTAACAATTTTTACGTGACTGTTAATGGAATAAAGTATCCAAATTACAATTACGACTTGAATTTTGGAGAAAAGAGAGTGGTCATGGCTTATTCAGATGCGTTCTCTTTTGATGAAAAATATTACGGCACAAATGAACTTGTTTGTCAATCTGGGTTAAGCTTACTTGAATATATAAAATTATATCCGTTGTTCTTTGTGGATATCAGCAAGCAAAAAGAAAGAGTGGCGTCGGAAACAGCTGAATTAGTGGTAAACCTTAAATTTCGAACTTCAACTATTGCAAATACCGTTATTTTTGCAGTAGTGATCTCTGACAAACTGCTTAAATTTGTTTCAGACGGAACCAACATGACTGCTGTTTATTAAGATATCTTTTCGGGAAAAAATTGAATTGACTTAAAAAAAATCTTGGTATAATAAAATGAGATATACAACATCGTATTTGAAAAATTTGTTGAATGAAAACGGCGTTAGTAAAACAGCAGATGATTTAATAACGTTGATGATGCTTGCGGTTGAAAATAATTTGATCAGTAAAGATGAGATTTTAGAAAGAGCAAAAGAAAAAAAAGAAAAGCCTCCTCCAAAAGAAAAAAAACCTGTTGATCCAAAATGGGAATGGCTTAGTTTAGTTAAGAAAAAACCCATCACTGTGAGAATAACCAACATTGAAACGGGTGAGGTGGTAGAATACAAGTCTCTTTACAAAGCGATGGCAGGAACTGGACGTGGATGGAGATATTTAGAGCGTCGAGATGGAAAGGTGGATAATGGAATCAAGATTGAATTTTTAAATTCTGAAAAGCTTGAAAAACGTAAAAAGCAGCAAAATTGAATTGACTTAAATAAAATTCTTGGCATAAATAAAAAGATGGAGAGGAAGTATGTGATTGAATTTGATACCATGGGTTGTGCGCATCTGTTTGATGAAGAAAAAGAAATTCATGCGGCTGGATGCGAATTTACTACACATGACGAGTGGGGAAGAAAGTATACGATTAGATTTGATGAAATGGGTCAAGCACATGAATACGACTCAATAAGCGAAATTTTTGCCAATTATCTTGTTTCATAAGTTTTTAATTCTCCCGCGAAAAGAATTAAAAAACGGTAAAAACTTTTCGAAGAAGAAAATATGCTGAAAGTGTGCCAAGATTTTAAAAAAATTGAATTCGAGTAAAATAATTGACGACGATTAAAAAAGATGGGTAATATTCAAAGCAAATTTTCAAAAGATAAATTTTTTGGCGGATATGAATTATACAAGCCGGGTGATGAAAAAGTAGAAATTACAAAAAATGGGGTAACGGTAAACATACTTAAAATAAAATATTATATAAATAAAGAAGGTAAGTTGGCAGAACTTGTGTTACCAGATTATAAGAATAGACGTTAAGATCCTCTCTGTATTTTTTAAGATCCTTTTTAATTCTTTTTTAAGAATTGAAAAAAAATGTCTTAACAGTTGTCATGGTTACCATCATAATTTTTTCGCGGAAGACTTTTCGAAGATGCCGACAGTGTGCCAAGATTTAAAAAAATTGAATTGACTTAAAGAAAATCACGGCAGAGATAAAATGAGTTTCCATTCTTCAAAAAAATTAATTGCTAAAGAGCGAAAAATTGAATGCATCGAAAAAAATTTTCTTTCCCTTAATAAAATGGGTGATAAAACTGATGCTAAAAAGCAAAAAGCAAAAACTACCGCCAAAGAGCGAAAAATTGAAAGTGACATAAAGAAAAATCTTTCCGTAATAAAAATGGAAAGTAAAAGTGTGAAAGATCAAAAAGTATCAATGGCATCATTAAGAAGAGATGCTAAAGAAAGAGCTATAAAAGACTATACCAGAATGAATAGGGAAGAGCTTGTTGAGGCTATTAAAACAACAAGACCTATCATTGGGTATGGACCTGCTACTCGTAGACGAACGACTGAGGCAAGACCGTTGTCTGTTAATGTAAGACCTACCGTGGTTAGGTTTGTTCAACCACCTGTAAAAGTTTCTGTAAAGCCGACAAAAGTAAGGTTTGTTGTTAGTCCTGAAAGACCTGTGTCTACCCCAAGACCGGTTCCAGCACCTAGACCTGTACCTGCTCCAAGACCAAGGTCTGACAACTTGATTTCATTCGAACCTTCTGCTCTCTTGCAAAATCGGGTGACTGGAGATGAACCCTCTATTCTTAACACACCGGTTATAGATTCAACAAACGTTATTACACCTATACCGGTTCCAGCACCAAGACCTTTATTTTCAAGTCTGACGGCAGCTGCAAAAAGTGTGGCGTCCTATGTTAAAACTAAGTTTAATGATGTTAAAGAATGGATAGAGCCCTACGTTCCTGAAGTAGTCAAGAATAAGGTGAGCGAATCAGCGAAACAAATCGATAAAAAGATACAGTCTATCAAATCACTTGTATCAAAAACAGTATATAAACAACCCGTGCCAATTATAGTACAGCCTGTACCAAAACCATTTACAGTAAAGTTTAAAATGACTGAGCATTCAGCGGAGAGTTCTGTGAGACAATTTTCTTATAGGCCTTCTTCTCGATACCAAGACCTTGCAACCTTTTTTAATTTGGTGAGAGAGTCTGCCATTCAAACCATGGAAAGGGAAAGAAATACAAAGGTAAGAATTATTTTAACGTGCGAAATGAAATCTGTAAGCATGATGACTGGTGCAGAAGTGACTCGGGAAACAAGCTTTTCATTCATATCGGAGATTGTTCTAGCAGCTACAAATGTAAGAGAGCTCATGGGTGAGATGGAAGAAAAAGTATTGGAAAGTAGTGTCAAATACAATGCTTTAGGATCTAATAGTATCCTATCAAAGATTTTAAGAATGGACATTAACTTTACTGATTACGAACCTCTCAGCGGTTCCTCCTACATGGAGCTGTCTAAAGAGCTGAAAGACAAAAATGCGATCATCAACATGAAAAACGATGACAATGAATGCTTAAAGTGGTCAGTCACTCGAGCGTTGAATCTGAAAAATACGCATAACGAAAGAATTGACGAAGACTTTATTAAAAAATCAGAAGAGCTAGGCTGGGATGGAATAGAGTTTCCTGTCAAGCTTAATAAAATCAAAAAGTTTGAGAAAAATAATCCAACTATTAGCATTAACGTCTTTGGGTATGAAAATGAAAAACTTTACCCTTTGCGAATATCTAACTTTGTAGATCGAAAGCACTGTGTTGATTTGTTGTTTATTTCAAACGAAGACACTGACCATTATTGCGTGATTAAAAGTTTGAGTCGGTTATTATCTACACAAACATCAAAAGGTAAAAGAAAACAACATTATTGCAGAAATTGCTTGCAAGGCTATGACCAGGAAGAAAAGCTTCAACATCATCAACCTTATTGTTATGATAACACCTCAGTAAGAATCGAGCTTCCTAAAGAAGGGACGACTGTTCAGTTTAAAAACTATCAAAGGGGTATGAAAGTTCCATACGTCGTATATGCTGACTTTGAAAGTTTTATCCAACCCATCGATGACAACACTGAATATAATAATAAAGAGTCATACACCAAACAATACCAAAAGCACGTTCCAAGCTCCTTCTGCTATTATATCAAATGCTTTGACGATAACCTTTACAAAGGAGAACCAGTCATGTACACAGCTGAAAGCGATGACGGTGACGTAGCTCAAAAGTTTATAACCATGCTTGAATCAGATCTTATAAAGATTCTTGACAAGATTGATATAGTAAAAAAGAAAGTGAAAACGGATGAGGATGAAAAGAATTTTGAGACTGCAACTCTATGTCATATTTGCGAAAAAGATCTTAACGGTGATAAAGTGTGGGATCACTGTCATTTGACTGGAAAGTATCGAGGAGCTGCTCATAACAAATGCAACTTGGATTATAAACTTCCAAAATTTATTCCCATTATTTTCCATAATTTGTCCGGCTATGACAGCCATTTGTTCATCAAGAAATTAGGAGGGAAATTAAAATGCATACCCAACAATGAAGAAAAATACATCAGCTTCTCTAAACAAATCAAAGTAAGAGAATTTATTAATAAGAAGGGTAAACTAAAGGAAATATGGAAAGAGCTAAGGTTTATTGACAGCTACAGGTTCATGAGTTTCAAGTTAGAAGATCTAGCTAAAAATCTAAACAACGACCAATGCAAAAACGTTGCTCAATATTACTCTGGAGAAAAGTTTGATTTATTAAGAAAAAAAGGTATTTACCCTTATGACTGGGTGGACTCGATTGAAAAGTTCTCCGAAACGCAATTACCTCCTATTGAAGCATTCTATTCCAAACTGAATGATGAGGGAATAAGCTCTGAAGACTATGCGCATGCAAAAAACGTTTGGGATGTATTTGGATGTAAAACGTTTAAAGATTATCAAGAACTGTACAACATGTCTGACGTGCTGATACTTGCTGATATCTTTGAAAATTTCAGAGACGTGTGTCGTACCTATTACAAGCTTGACCCTGCTTGGTATTACACCTCACCCGGTTTGGCTTGGGATGCCATGTTAAAACTAACTGGAATTCGGTTAGAGCTTCTGTCTGATATTGATATGCTTAATATGATAGAAAAAGGGATACGTGGTGGAATTTGCATGATCAGCAAACGACATGGAACTGCTAACAACAAATACATGTCAGACTATGATCCTTCACAACCATCGAAATTCATTCAGTATTTAGACGCAAATAATTTATATGGATGGGCTATGTGTAAACCTCTTCCTTTTAGAGGATTCAGATGGATGACTGAAGAGGAACTCGCTAATTGGAAATCCATGCCGTGCATTCTCGAAGTCGACTTGGATTATCCTAAAAGTCTCCACGATTTACACAACGACTATCCTTTAGCTCCTGAAAGACTAACCATTGGAAAAGTAGAAAAGCTTGTTCCCAATTTAAACAACAAAGAAAAATATATCATTTATCATGAAAACCTAAAACTCTATGAACGACTTGGATTGATCGTTACCAAAATTCATCGTGGTATTACCTTTGAAGAAGAACCTTTCATGAAACAATACATCGATCTCAACACTGCATTAAGAGCAAAAGCTAAAAACGAGTTTGAAAAAGAATTTTTTAAGCTCATGAACAACTCTGTCTTTGGAAAAACCATGGAGAATATTCGAAAGCATGTTGATATTAAACTGGTTACCACAAGAAAAGAAGTCTTAAAATTGTCAAGAAAACCTAATTATGATAGAAATGCCATTTTTGATGAAAACCTTGCAGCGGTTCATATGAAAAGAACAAAACTCTTTTACAACAAGCCTGTTTACTTAGGACTAAGCGTTCTAGACATAAGCAAAATTCTCATGTTTGAGCATCATTACGACTATATCAAACCTAAATACGGAGATCGCGTGAAATTACTCATGACTGACACCGACTCGCTCATCTATGAAATCGAAACGAAAGATTTTTATCAAGACATTGTCGATGATCTTGAAACCAAATTTGACACGAGCAACTTTTCTAAAGACCATCCTGCTATTGAAAACGTTGGGTTTAAAGTAGGGTTAAATAATAAGATTATCGGCATGTTCAAAGACGAGGCTGGTGGAAAAATAATTAAAGAGTTTGTTGGGCTTCGTCCTAAGCTCTACTCTTACAAAACCTATGAAAAAGAAGAGAAAAGATGCAAAGGGGTTAAAAAGAAAGTCGTTCAAAAACACATCACTCATCAAGATTATAAAGACTGCTTAATGAACAAGATAGAAAAGCTTACATCCATGAACGTTATACGATCACATGACCATGACATATACACCGAAGAAATCAACAAAGTGGCTCTCAGCGCTAACGATGATAAAAGGCACATCTTGCAAGACGGTATTCACACCCTAGCCCTTGGACACTACAAACTAAAACCATGCTTTACATTTATGGACTATGATAAACTCTTTAACATTATGGAATAAATTACGAAAAAAGATACAGTTTTATACTTCTTTGCAGGTTCTGGCATGATATTAACAATGACACGGAAATATATATCAATGAGATGGAAATCTAATAACAAGTTCCATTTTTTTAAAAACACGACGCCATCTTGAATTCCTTAAGTATGGAAAGGCTATCAATGTCCTGGAATCCGCAATTCATAGTAGTTACGCTATAAACCTTGTGAGTATACTTCTTATCTTTCTAACTTTCTTTTTCTCTTTCTCGTTATCCTATTTTTTTTACTTATGCTTTTAATGATCACTCGTTTTTGCTGCTACACAAGTTTTGATAACACTATTTTTGATCTTTTTCTCATGAAGGCATATATAACGACTATATACCTTAATTTCCGATTTTGTTTTAACTGTAAAAACTTTATTTTCTTTTAATTTTTAAATTTTTAATTTAATTTTTATTGCTTTTTTTATTTTTTATTTTTATTTTCATCCTTCAAAAATTTTTATTAACTTTTTTTATTTTAATTTTATTTTTTATCATCTTTCCCTGCCATTAATCCTTTTGACGCATTTCATACTCGCAGTTCGTCACGGGATTGTGAAGTGCGTCATTAAATTTTCCGTTTACTTTATAAAATTGTCAACGCGTGTCCGCAATAACAAGATTAGTCATGCCATCAAAATCTTAATTTGCTTTAAGTACCATTTAATCACGCGCCTCCTTTTAAATTATGGAAACTGGTCCTCTCCATCCTGGCAATTAACATTCTAACATGTTTCATTAACGGGCTAAACAACCCGAAAAAATGCGCAAACGGGTTACTCCAAAAATCCTCCTTATATCTTATTCTCCTTCAGGAAACGGGCTATGCACCCACCACAATAAATTAGTGGAGTGATGAATGGTCGGGCGCGTCCATTTGGAACTCGGGTAAAAACAGCTCTTGCTGCGGGGTGGCTATCCTCAACAACAAAACATTGAGTTAATCGAACTAAGCAGGGATAATCACGTAAGGATGTTAAGTGCCATGATCTGCTACGAAAAAAAACGAACTGCAAATCATTAACATTTACGTGCCGAACGTGCCAAGCGAACGATACGACTTTTTTGTCAGACTAAACGATTTTTCGCAAGACACAGTCCTCACCATCGTGTTAACCGGAGACTTTAACATGGTGGATTGCGTTGCGCTCAACACTAAAGGCTCAAACAACGCCAAGTACCATTCGAACGGCATTGCTCAACTGTACACTTTCTAAAAGCGTTTTCACCTCGCAGACATGTTGTGTGCGAAACACAAAGACAAACGCGCATTTACATGGAGAATCAGCAATGACATGAAATACCGACTGGACAGAATCTACTGCCCGCACAAATATACCACGAAAGCGACGCACACAGACATTTTGACAAACACTTTCTCAGAACGCGACTTTTCGACCATCCTTTTGCACTTCAAAACGGTATTGAGAGGACCAGGTTACTGGAAGCTAAATTGTTCCCTTATTGAAACTGAGGATGTCCAACAGAGAACCAGACTCCTGAATCGCGACATGCGCGCAAAAAGACCCACCTATTCATCTATTCTGAGTTGGTTGGACAATTTCAAAGTGCTTGCTGCAGCAGAACTGCAAAAGGGCGCCGCGCTTGTTAGCGAAACGAGAAAGCGAAAGATAAGGCGACTTTAAAAACAAATAAAAATTCACGAAAAAAATAAATCAGCAAGGATAGATGAAATTTCGGAATCGCGTGAAAAGCTCTTCGAAATGAGTTTCCCCGGTGTATGCGTGCTCACAAAACAAAAACTAATTGAGGAGGGCAAAAGACCGTCTAAATTTCTTTACAACATCAACATTTGCTCTCACTCAAAACATATTACCGAAATCTCTTAACGAAAACAGAACTTTGCGAAGACAGCCAGATATACGTACAGTCCCACATCGACAAAGTCTTAAGCCCCAACGAAAACCAAGCACTCAACGCGCGTCTGACAAAACAGGAACTGTAAGAGGCGCTGTTCATGTTTAAAAGCGGAAAGTCCCCAGATTTAGACGGTCTTCCGGCGGAATTCTATAAAACCTTCTGGCAGGACTTAAAAGACGACTTCAAGGAACTCGCCAGCCACATCCTCTTCACTGAAAAACAGTCTGCACCATCCATGAGAAAATCGATCATCACACTCATTCCAAAACAAAGCGACCTGACAGACCAAAAAAGCTGGAATCCCATTTCCCTCCTCGGCGCGGACTTCAAGATCATAACAAAAGCCCTCGCGTTAAGACAATCAAACTTGATGGGAAAAATCATAAAGCCAAACCACACGTGCGGCATCCCAGGAAGGAACATCTTTTCAAACCTATACCTTGTCTGGGATTTAATAGAATACGCTGAGTTCAAACAAACTCCGTGCTTTATCTTGTCCATCGAACAAGGAAAGGCTTTCGATAAGGTCGATCGCGCTTTTCTTATCAAAATCACGCACGACTGCCACTACCTGTACAAATGTTGGTTGGCGAGCTCCCTGACAAAATTCACCCACAAGTACCCAGACTGGAGTATTTTGAGAAAAAACGACTTTCCAATACACTGGAACAACAACACGCCAAAATTCTACCGAACCGCTATTCAGCACTTGACCGAACATCTGTTCCTCTTCGACACGACTCACAAAACGTGCAAATCATTTTACACAGAAATGACAAAAAATCAAATGACAGTGGTGACGTCAGAACGTTACTGGACCAGACTAACAAAAAAAAAATTGCCATGGACACAAATCTGGATGCGAAACTTCATTTCTTACGGATATGGACCGACGTAAAACGTGCTGTACCGATTTCTACACAACAGTTTACCGACAGCGACAATACTCACGAGGAACTCACGGCAACTAACGGTTAAAAATGAAAACTGAAAATCACACAGCGGAATCGAAGACGCGATTCACACTTGTCCGCCCTCGATTGAATTATGGGAACATTTTAAGCACGTCTACAAATCTTTCGTGCCGGGTAGAGCAATAACCCTGGCAAATTCTGTTTTCCTACTCGAAATAGTGCATTTGTCAGAACGGCATCTAGTATCACGGTTGCTGTTGACGCTCACTCAGGTTATAATGATTGAACTATGGATCAGTCGTTGCCACTCGATTTTTAGAAATGGAAAGTCGTTCCGCAAAATGTTATCGAAAACATCACCAAAAAGCTGACCGAAATCATAAGAATAAGATACAACTATCACGCAGAAAGAGCACGCTTAGTGTGTTCAATAAACTCTCCTACCATAAGAACAAACTCTGCATGTTGGAACACGGAAAACTAAAGATAAACATTTAATCTTTCCTTCATACAACACATTGCTTTGTATTCGATTCTTCCTAGCTATCCTTCCTTCCCTTCATTTTAATAAAACATTCACTTCAGCATTATTTTATAAAGCTTTTTTTATTTAACCATTTTTTATTTTTTATTTTATTAAAAAATAATATTTTTCCTCCTTTTCTGAACATTTTCTTTTTCTTTCCATTTCTTTTTTTCTTCAAATAATTATTTTTTGTAAATTGATCTAACATGTTCATCAACTTTTTATCCTAGTACTATTCTTTAAAAAATTATCACTTCTTCCGGATCTTTCAATTTTTCGCTCTCAAACATTATACGAAAATAACTTATAGAAAAACTTTTTTTTTGACAACTTTGTAAATGTAAAATGTAAATTTTTCCTCTCAACGATATATATATCAGGAACTTAAAAGTAAATATTTTTGTATTGTAAATAATTCAGAATATAACAAAAAAAAAAAAAGAAAAAAAGTTAATCTTTTATATGTAATTTATAATACGCAATATGTATTATTTGTGATCAGCTTCGGATCATAGTTGGTAGCAGAGGGTAGTTTTCTTCACAACGGAAGAATGGCAAGAAGAAGAAATCAAAATTTAACGAAGCAGATGGAAGATTAGCTAATAGTCTAAAGTGAAGTATCAACATTAAACAGGAAGAAAACGATTTTAAAATCTACGTTTGCGCAAACATCAAATAATTCAGTTTGTTGGAGACAACGATCCCACATCATTAAAAACGAGTTACGCGATTTGACTCATCAATTAACAAAGACACAATACGAAGTTCTTGAGTTGATGGCTGACTTATCAAACCAAAACGAGTTTCTGGAATCAAAAGAAAATTTACAAAAACTCACTCAAGAAATTGAAAGAATAAATGGCGAATTCACGGAAGCGATGGAACATGTAAATAGATGGACATTGTACAATTGAAGTGAAAGATCTAATTTTGACCTAAGGATGGATCGTAAGGTTCCGCTGACAACGGAAAAGCAACCACGTGATCATTGGTTGATTTTTCGAAAATTAAAGGACGAAGAAGAAGAGAAAAGCGAAAATGAATCAATCAAATCGACACATAGCCAGCGTACAACAAATAAATTAGATGAAAAGACAGCAAAAATTGGACAGAATTTATTGAAACAACTAAAACGCGTTTCTATAGCAATATTTAATGGCAATAAAAAGAGCTACGAAAATTGGAAAGCTTCATTCAACGCATGTATCGACCAAGCTCCAGCGATAGCTAATATAAATTACTTCAATTACTTCAATATTTATGTGGCGACGCATTAAAAGCAATTGAAGGACTTGGGCATTCATCGTTTGCCTATGAAGCTGTGAAAGAACGACTTAAAAGAAATTATGGCGGAGCGAGGAGAAAGGTCTTCATGTATTTGGATGAACTGAACAACTTCAAACCTATAAGTGAAAATCAACCAAGATATGTGGAAAAATTCACAGACTTGTTGGATGTGGACTTTAACTATCAAGGACCAAACCTTCAACAAGATCTTGTAACAGTTTCTTTTCGATTTCGAAAATATCCAGTTGCTTTAGCTTGCGATATAGCAGAAATGTATTTGAGAATCGGAATGCATAAAGATGATTGAAGGTACCAACGAACTCTATGGAGAAAATTGGATCCAACTGCTGAGCCAGATGTGTTCCAGTTTAATCGACTAGTATTTGGGATCAACTCAGCGTCTTTCATGGTTCAATATGTAACACAAGAACACGCAAGAAAGTATGCAGAAACATTTCTTTTAGCTTCTGAAGCTGTTCTTAAAGCAACTTAAATGGACGTTACAATAATTTCTGTAGTTGATGAAAAATCCGGAATTCAAATATACAAAGAACTTTCGCTAATATGGAATTCAGCAGGAATGTTTGCAGGAAAATGGCTTTCAAACTAGGTTGAAGTTCTTAAAGTAACACCCAAAAATGATCGTGCAAAAAATATAAATTTAGATTCTGAAGAATTATCTACCATGAAAACGTTTGGAAGTGTCTGGAAAGCAAAGCCTGATTTATTTACATTTTATTCTAACGCTACCGAAGAAAATAAGGTATATATAAGAAGATTTTTACCAAAAAAAAACGGCAACTTTGTTTGATCCAATGAGTTTTTTATCACTATACATTATTCGAATAAAAATATTTATGTAAGTCCTGTGGATTGACGGAATTGAGTGAGATAATCGAATTCCGGATAGGATTTTCAAAAATGTTGATCAATGGTTTCAAGAACTCAAAGTCATTCTATGATAAACAGTCCTAGATGTTTACAATCGACTTCAACAGTTATAAATCTAAATATACTCGTTTTTACGGATGAGTCTTGTAAAGCATACGGTGATGTTGCTTATCAAAAATGTTTATATGACATAGGAGAAGTGACCTGTGTAATCATAATGTCAAAGGCCTGAGTAAGTCCATTACAATCTATCAGTATATCAAGGCTGCAGTTTTTTGGAGCTGTTCTCGGTTTACGACTTGCGAAGAAGATTGTTGAGACCTTGAAGCTTGAAATTAAAGACGTAACTATATGGTGTGATATTCTTAACGTGTTATGGTGGATAAGGAATCACAGTCGAAAGTTGAAACCATTTATTGCTAATCGTGTCGGACTCATTCAATCAAAGACTGAACTAAAACAACGGAGGTACATACCTACAAAAACTAATATAGCCGACTTATTATCTCGAGGAACATCTGTGAATGAGTTAAAAAAAAAAATGTATGGTGGCATGAACCAAGTTTCCTAAATTCTTTAGAGGAAAAATGGCCTCAGAATCACGTTGAAATCACACAACCCAGATAACACATGGCCGATGTCTTGCCGACATGTTTTATATCGGCACTAGATCAGCATCATTTTATTTCATCAGCCCGATGTCGGTCCGACAAATAAAATAAATTAACTTATGTTCCATCGGAAAACATCATCGGCTTGATGTTTTCAAAAGTACAATAAAATGACTTGCTCTGTGAATATTTACAATGCCCTGGCGTAAGGACACTTAACGTGCGCATATGGTTGCATTTCTTGTCTTAAATTTTTCATTACCAATATTTTGACTTTCAGCTGAAATAAACTTTAGACTTAAGTAAACTTTGTACTTGAGACTTGAGTTCTCTATCAAAGTTTATCTTTATAATAAATAGAAAGGCAAGTTTTATTTTTACTTTAAATTTACTTTTAGACATACTTTTCAATACCAAAATTGAAATAAAACTTACGCTAGAAATTAACAAAACGTGTATTTTATTATATATATATATATATATATATATATATATATATATATATATATATATATATATATATTAGAGTGGGTCATTATGATGTAAATGTTAAGTTGGGGCTGTGAAACATTATTAAAATGTTGGATTACAGTCTACTTATGAAAAAAACTCCTTTTGAAATAAATTTAAAGCGTTTCTTGGATCCGCAACTTTTGGAATTTAATTTACTCTATAATCGTATAATGTAAATATATGTGGTTTAATGCTGTATTCCATTACTCGACATCTTGTTACATTAAATTTAAAAATGCAAGCAGTTGTTAAAGGAGAAATAGTCAGAGTGTAGTAGGCAACACATAACAGCAATTTGTTTCAGTTATTTGCTATTTGTTATGGCTCCAGAAGTCAGATTTAGAGTCAATTTTCGGTAATTCTGCTCGAGATTTGCGACACTGCAAAATCATTCCATGTCGTGATTTGTGCCCAAAAACTTTCATTGTTGTAGCTGAGATGTCTTTAATAGTACGCTCAACTGCCTGAGAATGGCATGGAATACCACTCAAGGCATCAACGTGGAACTGGAAATGTTCAAGATCATCATTAGAAACAGTTGATAAAAGCGGTGGTGGGGTTGTGATAGCAACAGACCAGTCGATCATTTTTATGAATGACGAAGCTTCCTGATTAAGCTTGATGCTTGATTTATCAAAGACACGTATCTTGCTACTTTGTGATGTAGCTCGTGCGTCAATTATTTTGTCACACGAAAACTGACGAATCGATACATTTTCATCTGTAACTCCTGCAAGAAGAATGTTCTCAGGATGAGCAAATTAGCAGTTATTTTGCAACACTGGTTCAAGAATTTTCCACTCTTCTTTCCCTAGTTCATACCACTGCTTCATAAAATAAAAGAAGTTTCTTGCTCCGTCAAGGCAGGAAGAATGACGCTTTATGTTGAACCACGATGGCGCATAAACATTTACGATGAATCTTGTAATTCTTTGCAATGGTTTTGAAGGATTTTCTTTAGACATAAACAAACGTAAAATACGATTGGCCTTTGTTAGCCACCTTGCATGGTTCAGATTTCCTGGCATAGCAGTCTGAAGGAACAATATTTGATCACAAGCAGTGTATCCCTGCTGAACAGCTAAGCAAGCTTTTAGAAGGTATATCTGATCAGAGCTTAAATCTTTCTTGATATCAACACTTACATCCTCAACTTTACCAGGTATATGTTTAAAGTTCACAATATCTAAATCTTTTGGATCAAAATCTAGTGCAATGTCTATTTACCTGTTGAAGTAGTATTTACCATCCAAAACGGAGAAATATTTTCTAAAAGGTAGTTCATTTGCATGTAACAAGCAGACCAACCATTGCAATGTTCTCCCAAGACCTTCTTCTAATTTTCTGATTACTCCATTGTGTTATTCACAGAACCATCGCAAACAACTGCTGCTAAATTGTCTGATGATTTGATGTTGTTGATGCTCAATAATATCTCTTGGGCAATATCAATAGCTTTTCTACTTTGTGGCATGACATGATTGACATATTTGTTTTGCGGAAATGACACTATCACATAATGTTCTTCTTTGAAATTTCTTCGGACACCACTTGCTTTAACGGAAGTGATATCCTGCTTCCCATCAAATCCATTGCAAAGTACATTTTGGACTTCAGCAGCATGTTTTTTAACTTTTTTTTTCCTCCACATATTTCTCTGACGACGAAGTTTTGCTGGATCAATAGCATTCTCTGGTGTTATAAGATCTAAATCTTTTAGTACTGCATTTGCTATTAGGCAAGCATCCCTGTTACTGATTTTACACCTATCCATGGCCATACACAACTCAGGATATTGTTTAGTGTTGTAAACTTTGATCTCTTCATCACTTGACATCTTATTATCACTTGATATCACTTCATAACTTGACATCGCTTTATCGTCTGACATCTCAATTGGCAAAAATTCTTCATCTGACTTTGACTGTTCATTATCACTGCAATATGTTTCATTGGGATCAATTTTTTTCTCAAACTTCATTTTCTTATCTGTAATTGGTAAATTGCATGTTTTACATCCTCTTTTTTTCTCTCTTCTGCAGCTAAATTGTTTCTTCTTTGTCTACTTTTCCTATTACCATCTTCCGTACCGTTTTTTGATCTATCCAGATCTTCCATTCAAGTGTTGGAATTTTTTTTGGCTTTGGACATAAACAAGCTGACCTTTCTCGAACACCATTATTAAAACACTTACACAGACAAATATTGAATAGTTGGTCTAACATCTGCAAACTTGATTTAAATGTTGCAGAGGACTTCTTGCGATCAGAGTATTTACCAAGCTGATGTACTTTGTTAATTAGTCTCTTTATGAAAGTTACTAAGCTGCTGACTGCAATGGTAGGAACACTTGCTTTGTTGTACAGTGCTTTAATTTCATTAGCTATGACTGTTGCTCTTTCAGTAACACTTGTGCAATTGTTATTTTTTAGTAAATAGTCATATGCATTAAAAACATAAGCAGAAGTTGGCAGTTGATTTGTTTGAAATGGTCTAGGTTGTCCAAGTACACCATGTTCAGTTTCACTTCGTATTTTAACAGTAGCCATTTTTATTTTCAATTTTAACTAATTAAACTAAAACAAAAAAACAAACAACGTAAGTATATATCTTATAATGAAGTAAAGGATCATTTTAATCGGAAGTCAACAAACAACACTAACAGCTTTTTGTTTTATATTTCGTAGGGTGCTCTAAACTTTTACAAAGTTCTGTATACTATTAATGTAATATTATTAACATGAATCATCAAAAAATCTAAATCTTAATGGTTTTATCCTGCAATTATACGACTGTTGTAAAATAGCATCATTTTGACCTAATATAGTAAAATTCAAGTTAAAGTTGGCAAAGCTAAATCAAATTTTTATTACATTTCTTTTACATATCATTAATAGAGGCAACAAAATGCAACTTTATTTCCGTGTTTCATAAAAAAAAAAAAAATTTGACCCACCCTAATATATATATATATATATATATATATATATATATATATATATATATATATATATATATATATATATATATATATATATAATATATGTCTATATGTTTAAAATATATACATATATATGTATATAACTCATATATATATAATAGACATTTGAATATATGTATAATATATATATATACATATTATATGTGTGTGTATTTCTGTGTGTGTATGTGTGTATATATTTTCCATGACTGATGAAGCCAAATCAATTAACAATTACATTTTCGTTTATACAATTTGCTTAAGCAACTTTGCCGCTTTAAATTTATTTAAATAAAAAAAATAGTTTTATGCTAATATATTTATAAAATATATTATAATTTGGACTAGAAAAAGACATAGATCAAATTGATTGAAAAATGTATGAATTTGTTTTATACTTTATAATGAAATTGGAAGTTTGAGAAGTGCAATTATAAATGTTAGTTGAGTGTATAAAAAATGATGTAATAAATACCGTTATGTAATAAAGCTGTGACACAACTTCTATACAAATATTATATGCAATGCTGTTTAAATTTGTATTCTGATTTTTTCAATAGATTTAAGTTTATTATTAAATTAAAATAGTAAATTTTAAAATGTTGACCATTATGTGCTAAATGAAACAAAAAAAATTACAGAAAAGGTGTATTCAAACTTTTAATTTAGATTTGATTCAATTTGAAAAGGAAAACAAGTTACATTTAGATGATATATTTAAGTTCCTGGTGGGAGTAAAAAAAACAGAATGATGTCATTAAGCCTCAAACTCAATGTATTTCACAGCAACAAAATGCTATTTTAAAGCATTTTGATTTACATATTGCAACAGTTTATCCCAAACTGCCTGAAAATGTAATTTTGCAATTGCAAACATTAGAACAGGTGCAAAATTTTGAAAAGAAACTGCGACAGTCCGTACTGGACAAGTTTCAGATAGTGAGTTTTTTGTTCTAATGACAAACTTAAACTATTTTTTCTTTAAGTTCAAGTTATACATAATCTTTAGATACAATATCTTTGTCTTCAAGGAGGTGATACTTTGAAAGAGACTGTCAGACGAATAATGAAAATGGTCTTTACTGATGATTTGGTAAACAGTTTTAATTTCATGGGCCATGGAATTAAACATGCTTTTTCTGTCCTCCAGCTTAAGGACAGAAAAAGCATGTTTATTTCAATGGGCATTGTTTGCGGTAATTAAATAATTGTATGTTTAATATTTGAGTAAATTGAAAAAAGTTGCTATTATTGTTTGAAAAAGAGTGTTTTTGTGAAAGAAGACTTTAGTTTTCATGTAGTCTAGGACATTACATCACATACATCACAGCTTATTAAATGTTATTGTAAAAAAAACCACCGGTAAGAACATGGTAACGAGTCCTAAAGTTTCCACTTTCACAAAATTTTTTAACTTTACGGTTAAATTTTAAAGAATTTATTTATGGTCTTTTGGCTGCAGTTTGTGTTTTAACCAGTATTGATATAAAAAGTAATTGGATAATTGAAAGTGAAAAATATCCTCAGCATTAGTTGTTGTGCAGAGGCATACATAATTTCATATGCTGATTTGTGACAGGTTATTATTCTTTTATATATTTTTTGAAATGAAATAAGTATTAATATAGTATATTTCGAATGCTTGGCAAACACAAAGGTTTTATAGCATAATTACATATTATGCAGATTCTGTGCGTGCAAATCCCATGACAAAGAAAGCCAAAAACGCTGAAAATGAGTCAGCTTTAAAAACATGGCTACGTGTTTCATCTGATAGAGGTAGAAGTCATAAAAGGCGAGAGGAAAACAAGAAAGAGTTGCCTGGGATAAGAGCGAAAGGATTTTTTTAAGCTATAATTATAAAGCTTTGATAAAATTCGCATTTTTTATGTTTGATGTGTTATTTTTGTTTATTCTTCTCTGGATGCAAAGTGTGCAAAACCTTCAACAAATGAAGCAAAAAAAACTTAATGCAAAATATCTAAAAATAGCACAATTTGATATATATATATATATATATATATATATATATATATATATATATATATACACACACACGCACATACATACTTACACGCACATACATACATACATACATACATACATACATACATACATACATACATACATACATACATACACATACATACATACATACATACATACATACATACATACATACATACATACATACATACATACATACATACATACATACATACATACATACATACATACATACATACATACATACATACATACATACATACATACATACATACATACATACATACATACATACATACATACATACATACATACATACATACATACATACATACATACATACATACATACATACATATATACATACATATTAACTTAAGCTATTTTTAGATATTTTATTTGAATGTATTTTTACTAGCTTTTGAATTAAACATGATATAAGTGTGTGTGCTTTTACAATATTTTTGTATTTAGTTTTTTTAACGAAGGAATTAATATCACAGAATACTCTTTAAAGCTAGTTATCGCTTAATATGATATAGCTGTTTTAATTAAATTTGATTTATTTTTACCTAAAGTTTATATTTATAAATTTTTTTGCTATGCCTACAGTTTTAAATAGTAATATATAAATGACAAAAAAATAAGTAAATAAAAATCCTATAAATAACAACAAACAGCCTATATCCCAGCTAGCACTTATACGTTGTTAAAATATTAGAACAATGTCGCGCGGAGCGTTGGCCCAACGTCGGTTGCCAACGTTGTTTTTATATCATTATGGTTACAAATGCGACGTCGCCAACGACAAAAATCCAACGTTGGAACAACATTTATTTTAAGTCGGTACAGTGTAGGATTTTACGTTGGCGCAGTGCTGTATATAATGCCTATTCAACGTTGTATTTTATGCTGATCCAACGTTATATTTTATGTTGTTTCAACGTTGTATTTTATGTTTATTAAACGTTGAATTTATGTTGATTCACCGTTGTATTTTATGTTTATTCAACGTTGTATTTTATGTTGATTCAACGTTGTATTTTATGTTTGTTCAACGTTGGATTTTATGTTGATTCCACGTTGTATTTTATGTTTGTTCAACGTTGTACTTTATGTTGATTCAACGTTGTATTTTATGTTGATCCAACGTTGTTTTGTATGTTTATTCAACGTTGTATTTATGTTGATTCAATGTTGTATTTATGTTGATTCAAATTTGTATTTTATGTTGAATCAACGTCGTATTTTATTTTGATTCGACGTTGCGTCTCTATATAGAAATGCCAAATACTTGGCGCCGCATTCTAAATAGATTCTTTAGATAAACCCTTTCGCTTAAAGGCAATACGTATACAGAAAGAACACCGTTTAACATGGTAAAGATTATATTATTCAAAAGAAAACAAATTATATATCACTACTCTCATAAAATTCATCGCTTTCTTGTTCATTATGGATTTTTTTCTTTAGTTTTTTCCTGTTTCCCGCCCTCCTTCCGCTATCACGATCGCATGCATATCTTAACCATTGTTTTATCACCTCTTCAATACCCGCATCGATTGATTTTACTGCTTTGTTAAGATGGAAAGCAGCATAAAGTAAAGACAATACTAAATAGTAAAAGTAAAAACAATAACAAAGTTAAAAAAGCTAATACTATATAAAAAGCTAATAATATATAAATTTATTCAGTTGAACGTTTAATTTTAGAAGAATATTTTCAAATGGAGTTTACTAAAAATTTAAACGCAATCTTTACTAATATAAAGCTACTGCTTAACATACAACTTAACCAACCATATACATGTAATGCTTTTTTGACCTTTCAGAGATTTACTTGACAAGTACAAATTTATTATTTTTATCAGCTGAATTACATATCAAGCTTATTTGAAAGACTATGATTTATTTATTACATGTCAAGGATAATGGACACAACTGGCTGAACTGTATACAATTTAAAAATATATGTAACATAAAATAACACCTCTTGCAGTGAAAAAGCTCATATATATATATATATATATATATATATATATATATATATATATATATATATATATATATATATATATATATATATATACACATAACATTATCATTACATAGTTATTCATTTACAAACAAAGAATAACATGTCATTCTTGATGTTAATACTATTTTATTGACTCATTGCCCTGGGCAAACTTTATGATGTATTCTTGTTCTCAGACTCCAATCACTTCTTTATAATTGCAAATATTTAGTTTTTGGTTTGTGCTCTTCTTAAAATACCAAGTCGAATTTGGTTGGTTTGAGAAACCTGCATTTGGATCATATTCTAATGTCTGTTTTAATGCAGAATTAGAAAAAATAAAGGCATCATGGCACAATCCAGGATACTTTGCAACAACATCTCTAAACTTTCCATCAGCATCAATGACAACCTGACAGTTCAAAACAGGATTTCTTTTTTTAAAAAAAGAAGCTAAAAATCTTCAAAATGTTAAAATTTTTAAAAATCCTGAGAGCAGCAAAAACCTTTTTGGGAAACATTGACACCATGTTAGAACAGCTGTTCACCTTAAACTATATGACCTTATATTATAATATTGTTTTAAGTTTAGCACTTATGTTAACTAACTTGATGTTTTCAAACTTTAAAGAACTATGATGTGGTATTTAAAATATTAAAAAAAACTTCAACTTTTGTAATAAACATGTTGCACTTTGTGAAATTGAAGAAATGTCTCTTCATAAATCAAATATATCTTTTTACATATTATTAACAACATGAAGCCCTTTATAATAACATAATAATGTGAAATAAAATACAGCATAAAAAGCATTAGCACCTAAAAAAAAAGGAAATATAGTTTTTTTTTTTATAAAGAATAATAGAGCAGAAATATTTTTTTGGAACCTTGCATGCATTACATGCAAACATACAGAGACAGAATAAATCTGTGAAACAAAAGCTTTTTAAGTTTCTCATGTTAACTATGCCTGTGTAAGAAGGCCAAGCAGTGTATACTTTAAACTTTTTGACTAATGACCTAAAGTAATATAATCAAAATGATCAGGTATCAAATCAAAATGATCAGGTATTAAATTAAAATGATGAGTTTACCTGCAAATATATGCTGGCTCATCAGCCATAGTAAATCCTTTGATTTGTATCATTGTACCATCTATTACTCCAAGGAGACCTTTAACTCCGAATGATTGAAAGTACTTTCTCTTTGTTTCAGCCATCTCCTCTGGACTATCATACCATCTGACAAGGTGATGATAGTGCTGAATAAAATATTTGTAAAACTGGCGAAGTGTGCAACTGTAGCTTGACTGGCTTCCATGAGAGGTGTCACCTAAAATTACATGAAACAACATGTGAACGAAATATACATATTGACTATTATATTTTAATTAAGCAAAGCAAGTTACAAAAACTTGCTTTGCTAAGTTATCTGAGAGAAAAGTGAACTTTGACAAGGTTGAACTCTAAATAACTTGAAAAATACAGTAACCTTACCAAAAGTCTGCAAAAATATAAAATCACAATTTAGGAAGAGTAGGAGGGTGCAGTATAAAAATTAATCTTTTGACAATCTATTATGCTAAGTTAAAAAAATTAGGGTTTGTTTGATTTTTGCTACACAATAATAAAGTTTCATATTTCCATATAGAGAAAAAATAAATTTTATTTTATTTCTTTTTTCTTTTTCTTCTGTAAACCAAGTTTTCCAGGTTTTCCCTGGGATTTTTGCTACCTTTAGGTTTGCTAGGCATTTTAGGTTGAATAAAAACCCTGTATAAAGCACCACCTTTAAGTTGCATTTGTAACAATCCATTAATAACAAGCATGTTTAACAATAAAGAATCATAAGATTGTAGCTAATCTTTTTGGTATTAACTAATAATTCTTACTAATTACTGGTTGAAAACTCCCAGTTGATAAAAGCCTTAGTGCTATCAGTACTTTTGCTTCTGAAAAAATTGGGTTGCTTCTCAATATGATTGTTGACAAATCATCGTGTAAAGTGTTGACAATATCTCTTATATTATTTTTTGGTAAATGAAGTTTTTGAAGACATTCTACATCAGAGTAATTGCTTAAAGCAAAACCAAATTTGATCTTGACCATGTGCAGCTAGAATAATTGGAATATCCATTTTGACTAAACTTTTATAAAGTTGTTAAAACAACAATATGAATTATGATCATAATACTTAATAAGACATGTACCTTTTTAAAAAAAATTTCTGAAGAAGAAAATATATTTAATAATAAAAATATTATATCTTTATAAGATGTTATATTGTTGTACAGGGACTTGTATAATACAAATCCTCGCATAATATAACATTTTATAAAGATGTTATGCTATTATATATATATATATATATATATATATATATATATATATATATATATATATATATATATATATATATATATATATATATATATATATATATATATATATATATATATATATATACATTATAAAGATATTAAATTATGTCATATTAACAATATGACAATATATCATCTAATATAAGATGCTATATCATTACATATAAGATATATTAAGCTTAATATATATAATAATATAACATCTTAATAAGATGTTATATCATTAAAATTCAGTTGTTTTTTATTAATATCTATGATTATTATTAAACCTTTTTATAATATATATAATTTATGTATGTTAAGATCCCTAATAATATATCAATCTGACAATAGAATTACATATGCATCATAATAATGTAATGCCATTCTCATTATTTAGTGATTTTAAAGTTACGCCAAAGTTAAGGGCAGCTCATTACAAACTTAACTTTACTTGCGAAAATTGAGGAGAGCAAGTTTCTAAAAAGTTTGGTGAAACCATTTCAGTTAGGTGAATACCGACAGTGCTAAACTTACGCAAAAACTTAGGGAAATTTTTTTTGAAACGCAACTGCGCAAGTTTGGTGATTACGACTTTTACAGTTTTAACTTATGCCAAACTGATGTCAGACTGAAGCTAAAAAAAAGTTAGGTGAATATGCTCAAAGAACTTTTACGCTTCTCGGCCCAATGGCTAAGATCAAGTGTAGTCACTTGGTTTGATGGCGAGCTGGCTAGGCCGGTGTACTTGTATTAAACAGATACTTTTCTTTTTTTCCGCCCGTTCCTCAAAGGGGAGGCAAACTCAGGGTCGACGTGCTTCTGGGTCTTCCCTGGAGAGGTTCGGGCAAGTCTGCAAGGCATCGGCCGGAGGACTCAAAATACTCAATACCTTAAAGAACTTTTACAGAATGTTCTTAGAACGTGCCCGAACGTATTGTGTTAGCTGGGATTACATTGGATCAACGTTGGGTTTAGATCGTAAAAACAATAAACTTTTTGCGATGTAAAAACATACATTTATTCAACGTTGGTTGAATCAATGTCAATTTAAATACATTGGATCAACGTTGGATTTACATCGTAAAAGCAATTAACTTTTTACGATGTAAAAACATACGTTGGACCAATGTAAATTTTCCAGTTGTTTTTAGTTCCGTCGGTATTAATTTCATAATTAAACATATGACATTGGATCAACGTTGGTTTTGCATTGGAAAAAACAGCCGACGTTCGCGATGGTTTTACATACGTTGGCCCAACGTAAGTGTGCTAGCTGGGATTAAATGTATAATATAGTTTTAATTATTTTTAATAATAATATGGTTATTGTTTTCTTATTTGATTGATTTTATCAAATATACTTTTATTGGTATACCTTACTATAGAATATATATTTCATAAATGACATATATAGCTTAATTGTATGTTCTTGACAGATCCTGATTGGCTATTCATTCGCTTATTCATCATAATAAGGTGAATTGCCAATGTCATTTTTACGTTTTTGTTTTCGTCCTGCCGATGAGCAGCCCCCCATCAAAATACATATAAACTACAGCTGCAGCTGATTAAATGCGGACGTCGCGCCAATATCGGGCCGATGCTAGTGTGTTATCTGGGAAGAAGTTTCAATTGAAGTAAAGAAAAACGCTGTGTTAATGAATTTCGCATTATCTTCTGAAGTAGTAAATCAATTCCTTGATATAAATCAATTCTCATGTTGGAAAAGATTTGTCCGAGAAAACGGATCGATTTATCGATTTATAAATAACTGTCAATGTAAAATTGATTTGCGTACCATAGGTCATATAACAGCTGAAGAATATCATGAAAGCGAAAAGGAAATTATTGCTAAAGCTCAACAAAAAAGCTTCAAAGAAGAATATAACAACCTTAAAAAGGGAAAAACGATATCAGTATCAATCAAAATTATATCTTTAAATCAACAAATTGAAGAGGATGGCTTATAGCGCTCTTGTAGTTGATTACAAAATGCTTACAACTTGCCTTGCGATATTAAGTATCCAATCATTTTCCCGAGAGGTAATGCGATTGTAAAATTGATTGTTAAACATTTCCGTGAAAAAGGAAATCATGAAGAAGGAAATCATGTAATGGGAACAAATCAGTTACTAACAAAATTATCAGAAAGATATTGGATTATACGAGGACGAGAAGAAATCCGCGATGCAGAAGCAAAATACAACAAATGTAGAAGAAGAAAACGTAAACCTGTTCAACAACAGATGGGTCCTCTATCAGTAATTCGCTTAAAGGTATCACTACATCGATTTGCTAGAATTGGCATTAATTTTGCTGGGCCATTTTTGAATATGCAAGGTAGAAGGAGGACACGACAAAAAAAGATACTTATGCTTGTTTACCTGTTTACTATCAAGAGCAGAACATCTCGAGATTATAATTTAGATCCAAATTCATTCCTCAATGCCTTTTTTCAAATGGTGAATAGAAGAGGATTACCACTGGAAGTTTTGACGAACAATGGAACAAATTTTTTTGGTGGATCTCGTGAACTAAAATAACTTGTGAATGGCTTAGATAAGAATAAAGTTACAAACTCTTCAGCTGATAAAGGAATCAAGTGGCACTTTAACTCTCCACTAGGACCTCATCTTGGTGGAGCGTTCGTAATAATGTTCAAGGCAGCAAAACGTGCATTATCTGGAATACTTGAAAAGATTGATATTACACTCCATATGGCCTTTACAGGTGGTGAGAGTTTATTGAACTCTCGCCCATTAACGTATCAGAGTGCGGGTATAAAATATGATATTCCATTGACTCCCAATCATTTTTTAACTGGACAAGTGGGAGGAAAATTCGCTCCTGACTCAAACCAATTAAAAAATTATCAGCCTAAAATAAACTTCCGTCGGGTAAAAGAATTATTACGTCACTTTTGGAAAAGGTGGTTGCGAGAATAGCGTCCATCTTTATCAAAACGGTATGAATGGAATAAAAAAAACCGCAAAATAAAAGTAGACGATATTGCATTAGTCATTTCTCCGGATAAAACTAGAGGACATTAGGCGCTCGGTAGAATTACAGAAGTATTTGAAGGAAAAGATGGACGTGTAAGAGTTGTAAAAGTTAAAGTTGGTGAAAAAGAATTTATACGACCAATTACAAGATTGTGTCTTCTTGAGTTTGATAATTGAAAAGTTTTGATTGACTGGAGTTTATCAAAGAGGGGGAGAATGTTCCGAAGAAAATTAAGTTGAAGTTGTTTTTGTAACTAGGACATTCCGATCCTATAATTATGCGTAGTTGTGGTGGCTGGGTATTTTTATGTGTTAAGTTACCATTAGTGTGCCATATATAGCACATTTTTTGGGGCTATTAAAAAGTAATCTTTCTATTTTTAGCAGCTTTGAATTGTATAAATAGGGTAAAAGTATTATTATTTATATGTTGATTTGAAAGTAACAAATGCGAGCGGTGTTGATCTTCTAAATTTAATTTATAATACGCAATCGGTATTATTTGTGATCAACTTTCGATCAAGACCAGAACAACTTACTTAACTTTTAAATTCAATTTTTTAGTGCTAAATATCTTCTTTACTGTTTGGCGATTTATCTACATTTTTTGTTCAAAATGTATTGACACTTTTTTGAAAAACTGACTTGAATAAATATATTTCATTATATAAGTATAATAACAAGTGTAAAAAAGGATTAAAAGTATAAATCGAATTTAGTGAAGAATCCATTCCGCACATGGGTTGTAAAGAAGCCTGACATTAAAAAACACATCAAAAATCCAGCTTAAAAAAACCCATTGAAAAGAGCGTTTATTTTAAGAGTGTTTGCAATGATAACTGTTTCATTATTTCAATGCTGTTATTTTTTATGAAATCAGCCAGTTTTCTTTCTTACGTAGAAGTAACTTTGATAATGTTAAATTATCAGTTACATAAAATATTTGCAATCTAAAAATTTGTTTAAGTTTTAAAATATAAAATAAATTCTTGAAAGTGATAAAAAAAATAGTTATTACTTCTGAGCCAAACTTGTAGCTTTGACTATGGTATTATCATAGCTTATTCAGCAGTCATAGAGCGACTCAAACATAACTTTAATTAGCATAAATGCCTAGCTTTTTTTTTTATATCTCAGTAGTTTTAGATATAACAAAAAATACTAAAAGATTTCATTCTAAAGGTGATTTTGCATCATGGAGTAAAAATACAGCACCAACAGCATTACTACCAGACAAATCTACTAGGTCCAACGCAGCATTAGTTTTGTTAACTTGATATAAACCGAATGCGTTACGGCTCTAAAACTTGATGATAAAACATCTGGCAAACCTAAGACAAACGCCAAACGCACAGGCTCTTCTTACAATTTAGGAGTATTTTACAATTTAGGAATATTGCCTTAAGTCAACCAAAATCACGCCAGCTTTCTCTCCGTCGCTTAATCTTCTTTTTGTGATTAGTTTGTATGCAGTGTGGGCATCTGCAGAAAATACTGCTAATAATACACGCACGTCGTCAATCGCATCTTTTTTATATTTTGCGGTAAAAGCACCCTGTACTGAATGGGCAGCTTTTCTGACAAGAATCTGAAAAAATAATTCAAGCTTTAGATTCCAATATTCAGCAAACACTTTTGTTCGTTGTATGCAAACTGTTGCATCTAGAATGCTATCATATGTTTTAAACATAGCTAACAATTTCATATTTTGTTCCATGGCCCGGTTAGCTTGTAGCTTTCTTGCAACACAACGATCAGATGAACAAAATATTCTCTTTCAACAAAAGTTTCTCTTTACACTTTTTTCCTTCTTTTATACCGGCCAATATTCCTCAAAAACATCAAAAAAACCAACTCATATTAACAATTTACATATATTTACAATAATTTTCTAACAACTGTAAAAATTAGTTATTCCTTAGCGCAATTAAACGTTCCGAAAATATTCGCTGCAGAGATTCAGGCAAATAAGAAATTTTTAGCAAATAAAATGTCTGAAAATGAACGTAGTTCAAACCAATTTAATTCCCTATTTCAGTCTTACAAGAATAAAAAGAATTAAAGGGGCAAATTGTAAACTTTAAAACATTCTATTCATTTCCAAACACTAAATTTACAAGTAATTATTTTAAGTATACTTTAAATGATGGAGAAATATTGAATATCATTTACATACCAGGAGGTTGTTTTGAGGTAGCATCTGTTAACAGTGATATGCCAAAACGTATGGAGTGAAAGTTCTTTTTAATTGTACTTACAATCAGTATTATATAAACAATATAGTGAATCATATAAAATTAAATCTATGCAAATGTTGAAAATTAGATATCAAATTGAATATTAACTACGTAATGCTCATTTCATGAGTTTTAGTTACAAATATCAAATACAATATTAAATGCATACAAACAACGAAAAAACGGATCATGTTAATGTTCGTCTGTTGCTAACAACAAGTAAAAATTAAAAAAAAAAGGTCTGAAACTTGACAATAAATTTTCTAAAAGAGTTCTTCAACCAATAGTTAATGATGAAATATGCCATGTGATTGATAAAAGCCCACCATTTTTAGAAAACACAATCATCTTAACTTTGGTGATATTTTAAGTTTGTTTAACACCAGCAAAATGAACTGTAAATTTACTAATAGAAGCAGATTTATAATCATTTTTCTAGTAAAAATCACTTGATAAGTTCGGTTTCAATCCAACCGCAATGAAATATAAGATTTAAGAAGGAGCATCAACACCATAAACAGAGCGAAACTTTGTTTAAAAATGTGGTAATACATTAAGTGCAGATTTAAACTTGAATAACCATAAAATAGCAAATGTAGTAGATCCAACTAGCGTACTTGATCCTGCTACTGAAATAAATGTTGATAACAAATTCGCTGTCTCTAAAAAATTTTGTAAGTACCTAGCCAGGTGTGTTGATTAAAAAGTTCATAAAGTTTTAAGTGTAACTGATCCAACTATGAATTGAGATTTTGCTACAAAACAATTTGTTAAAAAAAATGCATTATTTGTAAAAAATTCTGGAAGCATAATGTGTGGTAAAATCAACATGGAAACTAATATAATAAAAAGTTCAGCATATCCTTCAGTTGGTTAAAATGAATTTTTATTATAGCTATGCTGATGAAAACGTTATTAGAATATTAATGGTAAAAACAGCTTATACTGATATAAAAAGAATACTTGACAAACTTAGCTGAATGTCAATATTTAATTGATAGAGGTATGAGTGCAGAATTAACTATGATAGAGACAAGAAAGATATCCGCATTTTTAAGAAGAATTCTTACTGGCTTGAATGCAATACTATGCCTTACTGCAAATCAGCTGAACAGACGTTCAGATAGGAATAATGAGCGATATTACATACATTTCAGTGGAAATAATTCTGCAAGATTTCTATCAGCAATAAATTTAAACCCTGTTTCTGGTGTAGCTAATTTCGTTAATATACTTATGGTTTACAGATTAAAGATATATAGTGCAAATAGTTACGTCATAAGAATATGTTTATTCTCTCACGATAATGGCAAATGGAATTAACTTTTTTATATAAATCTCAAAGTAATTAATAGTTCCAGGTAATATCAATATTTCGCTGGCAATTGGAAATGGTCCTGTTAAATTAGTACTCCATTAAAATGTATTAAAACATAATAAACTAAAGCAAACGCTTGAGCTTTAAATTAATTGACATGTTTATATGTTGAGACCTTATTTGTTCCTCAGCTAATTCTGTGTGATACGATTGAAAAAGATTGGATAACTTTACTGCCCACCATTTGAAAGTATGCAAATAATATTTGGTGGGTTAAACCCAACAGGACTCGCAACGTTTGTTTAAAATGTACAAATTTTTACCCTTTATAAAAGTCGTTTAAGTAATGACGATGAAATATAAGCACAGCATTTAGCGTTTTGCTCCAAATTTTTAGTGGGTTGTAATTCTAATATAAAAAAGTATTGAGCTTGTCATGGTGCGAAGCACCGCGCGAAGCATTTAAATGTCAATGAGAAGTAAATTTCATTCAAATAATATTTTACATTTACTAGCAAAATTTCCATTTTGTTTTACTATGATCACATATATTAGTCTTCCCTACTTATACCCACCTAAAAGTAACAGTTTACGTGCGCCTGCACCTTTGCACTTTTTACAATCATGTTTAGCTTTCAGGTGAATGCGAAATCTATTAACATCTTTACCCTTACTCTAGCATACAAAACATTTTGCACTTCATACGTGCTCAAATCTTTTATTATCTTTATTTGCTATTACATTTATTCCTTAAGAAATTCACAGCTTTAACTTTTTTCCATTATTCATATATTCGTCTATTTGGTCAGCTTAGAATTATCAGTATTTTAAAAATCAGTATTTTTAAAAAATCAGTATTTTTAAAAAATCAGTATTTTTTAATTTGCTATTGCATTATTTATACAAGTAATACACAACTTTAATTCTTTTCCATAGGTCTTTTGTTTATCAATTTCATTATTCGTCTCATTCAATAAACAAATTTTTTTCCATTAATAACATACAAAAGAAACTTTTTTCAAACAATTTTCAAGTTTTCATTTTCCACGACGTTTGATTCTCGCGCTATTATACGCAACAAAATATGAAAAAACTTTTAAAACACGTTAAGTTTTTTTGAATTTTTTTAAATAATGTGTTTAAATGCAATTTATTATAATATATTATATTTATTATAATCTATTAAAAGCAAAAGTTAAAATTTTTTTTAAAAAGTAATATTATTAGTTTTCTACTTCTAGAAAAAAATCAATATTTTTTCATTTGCTATTGCATTATTTACGTAAGTAACACTCGACTATTTTTCTTTTCCATCAGTTATTTCTTTGTCAATTTCTTAATTCGTCTCATTCTATGAACAAATTTTTTTTCCCATTAATAACATACAAAAGGACCTTTTTCAAACAATTTTCAAGTTTTCATTTTCCACGACGTTTGAGAATCGAATTCTATTTCTGAGATGTTGATCCGAAGTATTCCTGCCAAGCACCACGTATCAGAGTTGTCGTATTATCAACTATTTTTTTTTTTACTTTAAGTTCTTAGATTTAGTCAAATTCTATCTAATTGCTCTTTCGCTTTTTGAGAAGAGATGAATTATGTGTTTGAAAACTTCAGTAGTCTTAAAAATTAAACACTACGCACAAATTAAACACCTCGATAACATAACTAATAACTAAATAACGTAACTATTCCTTCGATAATGCTGGATGACAGTGATTTTACTCGCATGTTGTTAAAAGTAATGAGCACAAGTACATTATGAAAAAGTTGAAAATGCAAAAATTTATAAAAACGGATACCAGTGGTGTTTCCCTTTGAAATACAGCTAAGATATAGGTAAATACTAAACACTCAAAAACTAAATTCTCTAACTTTCTTAATATTTTGATTATCTTTTCAAAAAATGGTATTGCCACCGTGGCGGAGCTGCGAGTAAATCATATAAAGTGTCAACAGAACAATTCATCACGAAATATTTCATAGACGTGTGATATATTGAATAATTTGATAAAATTATGCATATTTGAGCGAGTCAAATATGTCTCGCACTAATATGCGCAACAATATATGAAAGAAGAGAAATATATTGTAATTTTAGAAACCGAAAGCAAAGTTTGCTCAAAAAAGTTTCAGGCTTGTTGCGGAACCCAACTAACAGCTAATGAGACTTCTCTCCCTATATACATTTTCGATAAGGGCGGATTATCATTTGCAAATTATTCACCAGCCCTGTTAAGCCCATTGTGGGGAATTATTTATTATTTACTAACTAAACTCCCCTTTTATACAGTATTACGACCGCGTCATTTTAACATATTGAATACATTAAAACCGTACATGCATTAACAACAACGTAAATTAATACCCACACACAATTAACCCTTTTCATAATAACACCTAAAAACACGCTAATTGCATCTTAAAGACTTTTTTGACGACACCATAAAGCTCATGATTGATTGAAACTCTGATATTAAGTAATATAAATTTTTCCATTAACTGATCAAAACAAAAAATCAAATGTCTTCTATGACATTAACTGAAATCGTCCGAATGAAGTCTAACGTATTTTATGTAAGCACATTGAAACCTAAGATTTTGTATTTAATCTGCTCACAAGTTCATCACGTAAAGCATATCTTCTACATTACTTAATATCTTTTACTTCTTTTAAAAGAATTTAGCGTATGAGCATGCATCTCTCTAAAGATACCATTTCGCTTAACTTCAACAATATTTTAAACACCTTTTCAGTCTTATCGAATAATTGTTTTTTATTTAAGAATATTGCCATCGAGTTTTTAGCATCTAATGCATCTGCATGTTCCTTTCCAAAAGCAACCTCTAGAATTATTTTTGCATTACTAAACATTTTATTAAGCATTATTGAATTTTTGTTTTTCATATAAGCACTTTGCAATCAAGTGTTTAGTATATATTGTATCTGAATGTGTCTCTCCTAAAACCTCTTTTTGAATTATTTCTACATCTGTGAAGATTTTTACAGCATCAACGAATTTTTGTTTTTCATATAAGCACTTTGCAATCAAGTGTTTAGTATATATTGTATCTGAGTGTTTCTCTCCTAAAACCTCTTTTCGCATCATTTCTACATCTGTGAACATTTTTTCAGCATCATCGAATTCTTGTTTTCCATATAAACACTGTGCAACCATATATTTAGCATGTATTGTGTCTGGATGTTTCTTTCCGAAAACCTCTTTTCGCATTATTTCTACACCTCTAAAAATTTTTTCAGCATTGTCGAATTTTTGTGTTTTATATAAGCACTTTGCAACCATGTATATAGTGAATAGTGTTTCTGCATGTTTTTCTCCTAAAATCTCTTTCCTCTTTTTTTCTATTTCTCTAAAAAGTTTTTCAGCATTGCCGAATTGTTGTTTTTTATATAAGCAAATTACAATTCAGTATTTAGTATATAGTGTATTTTTATGTTTCTCTCCCAAATGCTCTTTTTGCATAAATTCTAAATCTCTATATATTTTTTCAGCCTCATGTTGATGTATGTTGCATTATCAATATTAGATTTCAGATGCACGTTGCATTATCAATATTAGGCGAACACAAATGTTAAAACCATGGTTTATGTAAACCTTCACACAACTAAGTTTATCAGTTTAAAGAGCTTTAAAAAACGTATTTTAGGGTAACTATGCCCTTAAAAATTTATGAGACAGGTGTATGGGGCATGTCTATGCGGAAACTGTTTTAATGTAATGCAACACTATAGATTTTTGCAATTAAAAAAGGTTTTTTTTTTTGTATAACCCCTGTAAGGCAACTTTTGTTAAACTGGAAGCACACTGAGTTTTAATACCAGATTGAAAAGAATTTAATGGAAAATGGATTATGAGAAAAACAAACATTAATCGAGATTTGTCACAGGAATTTCTACTACACCAAAACGATCGCTCAGTTGTTCAAGAAAAGATTTAAACGTAAAACAAACTGTACACATTCAACTTAAATCTACCAGTTTACTGTTAATCCGGGCTTCAGTTTATAATTATGTTTTTCCCCAAACTTAATTATCACCCAAAAAAACTGGTAAAATAATATCTTATCAACGAAATAAGTTATTAAAGCGAAGTTTTTAAAAATGAGAATACTTAACATTTTAATGCTCGTTATCATTACTCAACAAAACACAAAAACAAAGTCGAAGTCACTGTCACTTAAATTTCTAATCTTCGTGTAAACTTTCATTTAAAGGAAATGAACAAATTATAATGGCTGACAATCGACTAACTATCTTACTAAAACTTACGGCTAAAGACCGTTTCCATTTACAATCTGGCCAATCCCGCTTTTTCAAAATGTTTACTTTTCCTCTCGCCAATTAACGTGAAAGTTACTTTGCAAACCCTTGGTGTATGCTGCTGATTTTATTAAATTAGTCGCAATAATGGTCCTTTGTTAATGCAGTTTTGAAGCACAAAAAGTAAAATAAACAAGTGTCTGTTGTTCGATCATATTTTTAACAGACTGAATGTTAAAAGTTAGCAGGCTTGAACAAGCTGCTTTCAAATAAAGTTATACAGAGAGAAAATTTGCCTTATTTCCAAATAATGAATAAAGATTTTCTAAGTCAATATTTAGAGTTTCAATCCGAAAATAAACACTCTTTCTTCCACGGATGTAAAATTTCCATAATTTGCAAGTTTGCCGCATTTTTTAAATCTTTAATTGTGCTCCTGAATGTAATTGCAGCAGCGTCATTTCCACAAATAACATATTTACAAGTTTGTGATTAAAAGGCATCGGTGAGCGCTGCTATAACAAGATATTTGTATGAAAATTTGCAATTAATTGTTCTAAATAAACGAGTTCATCAAATCCATCTATTACATCGATTGTTGTATTAATTGATGAAATTTCGTAACCCTCAAGAGTATTTCTGTAAAAGTTTTGTATGAGTTGTTGCATGTTTAAAACATTTTGAAGTTTGGTTGAATTTTTTTAAATCAAAACAAAAAGCAATAATTAAATTTTTCTTTTTACCAATCTTAAAAACCGTTTTGCAAAGAAATTGTTTTTCCAATTCCTTTACACCCTGAATTCATAATTCAACCATGAGATTTTATTAAATGCTTCCTCTTATTTTTCAAAAATAGAATTAATGATCTGCAGTTATCTCTTTCTTGAAAGTTGAGAATGGCGTATTAAACTTTTTAAGCATTTTTAAACTTCATTTACAAATATGTTTACTTGCAGCATAGTTTTTATTTTTTATTTGAATTCTTTTTTCTTTTTTTTTTACTGAATTGTTAAAAACCTTTGCAAAGATCAATATAATAATTCCAAAGAAATTCGAATATCTGATGATGAAAAATTTTTCAGTGAGCTTAATATATATATTAGCTTACAAGAATGGTTACCTATTTTAATAAGTTTTAATTTTATTGAAATACTCTAAACTTTTGAACCAAATACTTAAGGCTAAAGTTTGCAAGAGTGAAGTTTTGTAACAAATTTTCTTTAATGTTTATTAAGTGTAAAGTGGTTTAACGTCCCTATTTGTATATAATTCTATGGCATAGACTGGAATGCAAAAATGAAAACAGCTTTGGAATGACAAATGGAATTAAAATGGATAGTTTTCCATAACTCACTACTTTTTAAACGAATCAGCATCTTTTACTTTTCTACTGTGGTTCTATACAGTGATTCAACTTTAAAAAACATGCTTTTTTCGAACCTTGTCAAAGTTAAGACGAACCCAAAAAAACCAGATATTCTGAAATCTTCGGAATTCATTTTTTGTTAAATGCTTATCTGAACGCAGCTATGTGCAACGCTATTGCGATGTGCAAGTTTTATACAATTATAATATTGCAATTAAGGTTGACACACATCAGGTTAACAAAAAAACGAAAACTTCATTTTAAAAAGCAGCTATTTAACTCGATGGCTCATTTTTTCAAGATAATTAGTTGAAAAAATACTATTTTAAGAAGTTTGACATCTAAAATCAGTCTTGGATTATTCAGCTTTCACAAAAAGCTGACAAAAGTTTAAAGTGTTGCAGTCCATCATTCATTCAGGATTACCATTTTGTTAACAACTAATTAGAAGTCACTAAGAGATCTTCTTTGTTAAGTTTTCTACAGATGATTTAAAATGCCAAAACAGTTCTCTTTTTTAAATGAAAAATGATAGAGCCCCAACATTATCAAAGTAGATTCGAGCAACACAAATTAGAGTGCTATATTTTATATACAGAATTTAAATGTAAACTATTGATAAGGTAAATAAAAAGAAGTAAAGAAAAATGAAATCAAAGAAAAATAAACCAAACATTCTGTTAGTAAACAATTAAAAAGTCTTATTAGCCGGCATCTAACACTCTTAAGGTAATTGTCTCTATTAAGCTAATTCTTTCTGATTTATTATGTCGAACATCTATCCTCAGCCGAATTGAGCTCTAGAATGACAAGATAAACAAGTAGTGACTGTTTGCTAGCGCTCAATCTATAATATTCTTTATGCATTTTTTATGCTTTTTGCCAGATGTTAATGAAAAAATAGACGCAGAAAAGAATGCAACTCGGGAAATCTTTTCTGGATTTCAATAAGCAATCAAACCATCATTGAAAGCGTTTCATATTTTAATGAAAAAAGTTGATCTTAGTTGAGAAAACTTCCGAGTAAGTCTTCGTTTCTTACATGCCAACTTTATGTTTGTAAGGTCAAAAGGTGTGGATTTCACCCTTTAAAAGAGAAAGAAAAACTTCTCTACATCAGGAGTTTCTATTAGTGTTTAGCAATTACAGTTGAATGAATAAACCAGGAAAGCTTCTTGTCGCCATATTTGGTTGTTGACGTATAATTATGCACAGGGGGCTGTTTATTTTTTCATAAACTGAGCTAAAGTTTTTTATTGTTGCTTTATACCTTCTTAAACTCACTGGGTTAAGGTTTCCTTGTAAATCGCTTTTGCTTTGTAGCGGGCGATGCATTAGTTTTAGGACAAACTTTAAATTTTCTTACTACTTAAACAATCATTTAATTTTATGCTTACGCAAAAGAGTTTATGAAATCTTTATTATTCTAAAAAAATGAAACTTTTGAATGTATTGTTAAATATATGCATTAATAATGAGGTTAAATGCTGAAGAATGAGCCTTTTTAAAAGCGTCTTTAAACTTTACTCTTTGTAAAAAATCTAAATATCAAGATAATGGATTCATAAATCATTTCAAAAAGATGGAAGAGCCGACTTTCTATGATAACTTAAAGATACTTAAAACTGATATTATTTGGTTTTGAGAAAAATCGCACAACTCACTCGACAATTTCGAATTGAGAAAACAAAATCAACCTCAAAGTTTTGTCAACAATCGAAGAGGAATCAGTCAAAGAAGTTTGAGTCTTACGGTTGGATTAATTGATTGTTAATTGAAACAACAACAAATCGTTGTCAATTGAAAAAAGTATTTAAAATAGAAAACGCGAAAAGGCTCCCAAATACACTAAAGAACAATAAAAGGAAAGAAAAGAAGGGATACATTTGTTAACCAGCTCTAGAATAGGAAATCACTTTTGGTTATTGATGATGAAAAATGCTTGTGTTTTGCAGATGATAACGTACTTAGAATTTTTAAATAAAACATGTACATCAAAAAAACATGACCAGAAAATGCTCGTTGGGAAATAGAAAATTTTGAAAAAGTTGTTAATGTTAATAATCGTATATGGTTGTGGTATGTGCAAACCATTGTTTCGTTCTTTTAAGACTATAGCAATACACCAATCTATATTAATGAACGTTTATAAAAACAATTTCTGACATTCATTTAAAAGTATCATGGCAACTTTAACAATATATTTTGGTGAGACTAAGTGAGTTCACATTACTCTTAAGACTTTCTAGATTGATGAATATGTTATACTAACAAATAAGTAAATCCACAAAATTTGGTTTAAGAACAACCAATTGAAAACCTTTCGACTCAAAAGATTTAAAAGGGAGGTTGGTATGCGTCAAAAAAGCACGTCTTGGTTAATCGCATCTAACAAAAGTAAAAGAAACTGGTTTGAACTTTTCAGACTTGCTTTTGAAAAGTATTAGAACAAATTGAAATATATTGCGGATAGTTTTTTAATATAACAAATAACTGATTTTTCTTCAAAGAGAAATACAAAAATATGATGATTGGAAAGTCATGAATATGTAAGGTTAAGTAACTTCTCGGTTAAAATTTGATCTGCAGAGAAATCACATTCTGAACAAGAAATCATTAAACAACGGTTAAGCAATTCTTTTACATTAAAACCATATTAAATAAAGACAGCGTAAAAAAAAAATAGGGCTGCACTTACGAATCATTTCGATCTCATTCGAAACATCTGCTTTACCCATCATTCTAAGAGATTTTTCGACCACAGACATAACGCCGGAATGGCTTTGTAAAACGAGCAAGTTAAGTAGCTCGCCCATTTTAAGCTTATCGCTTTTTTTATTAAGATCGAAGTAATCAATAGCAGCTTTTGAAAAATTAGCTTCATGCGCAAATCTTTTCCACTCAGGAGCTATTTTATCAACCAAAATACATTTAATTCTTTGATCCATGATGAATGTGTCTAAAACAAATAAGGTTCTGCATACATTTTTTTATTATTAGTTCATTCATTTCCTAAAATGGATTTTTGATCTTTTTTTTAAATTGACATATTAAAAGCTTTTTAATAAAATTACTCAACTGTTGAAATACTTTATGTTAAAATGTACTTAAAATTAGACGTGATAGGTTAGATTATCTTTCCAAGAGTCACCTCATCCGTATATGACTCCTAGTAAAGTGTGGAACGTAAACAAACACAGATAAAGCTGAGCTGTTTGGTTTTGTAAGAGGGTTTTAATAGAAGCAGAAAAATGAAATAAAACATAGGTTTTTAAAAAATGAACATTATTCAGATTCAATTTGTTCATCGCCATTAGACAATACACCAAGGTAGTTGTTTTAATAGAGTAAGAAGCGTCTATGTTGATCAGTTGACGGAATACATTAAAAATGATCCCAATGAAAGAAGAAATTAGAAATAATGTCACAATATATAAAATAATATGTGTAGTTATAAAGGAAACTAGGGCATAATAAGATATTTAAGGAAAAGCTAGCTAAAAAATGATAAGAAGAATTTAAGTTGAAACCATCTTGCCTTATGTTAAAAGCAAGATGGTTTTAGTTTAATTTGTTTATATATAGCTCACAGTAAAAAATGGTCTTTTATCTTTTTCTTCTAATCCTGCACATGAGTAAAGTACTCACCTGTGGCTAATATTCAACATTAGTTGAGTAACTTTTCTGGACAGTAAAAACAAAGAGTGCCTTCCTCTAACTTTTTTAAAACTTTCCTTTTTTTCAATTTAGAATTTTTTTTTCCATCTGGTTCAGCATTTACATTTTACTTTAATGCAAAACGGTTTTTGTTTTTCATGTCATGTTTTTTCTTTAATTTTTGATGAGGTTGGAGCATTTTGAATCAGGATGTCTAGTAGCGATGATTTATATGAAAAGGTGGTTGATTAATATGAAAAGGTGGCTTGCGGTTTTTCCTCTTATCTTCGATAGTCTCGTTTGCAATACCTGCTTTGGTACTGGGATAATTAACCTTGGAGACACGTTTTGAAACGATGAGGTGTTAGGATTGCTAATAAATGAAGTTAAAAGCCTGGAAGAGGTGGATAGTTATGCTGGTACATTCAGCATAATTGTCCACTTCCTTCAACCATGCTGATAAAAGCCATATGAAAGGGCTTCATTCGATGTTTGCAATGCGGAAGCAAAAGCAGAAGAATTACATCAATCTATCTCGCATGTTTTTCGATTTCACACTTTTAGTAAAAGATTTATGTTTAATTAAAAGAAGAAGAATTTGTGAGATTACTTTTGCACCAGAATATTGAATAATGTTTTTTAAGCAAACAATAAGCAACCTATTTTTCTTATCCACCCACTTGATTGACATTCAGCCCAGCAACCTGGTTGTTCCCATCCATTAATTCTGTCTCTATTCGTTTACGAGAAAAGATCATCATGGACTTCATGTACCACCCACTTGATAAAGAGCGAATTACTGCTATGACAAGCTGACCCCTACCAGCTGAAGAGAGAGAACCATTTTGCATCTTCCCTCTGCTTGAAATAGTGTTAGAGAGACACTTTGAAAATAAACAAATCCTTGTTTCGTCACACTTCCAGATGTTTTCAACAGAAAGCTTACTTGTATTCATAATATCCTACAGTAAAGAAAAAGTGAATAACCAGTCACTTGGTCAAAGCTCATGGTACGAGCGGCTAATGAAGCATCAGGTTTGTTACCAGATAAACGTTTGGAATGTCTCAGAGTACATTCAGTTTATATCTATTGAATAACAATTACTATTTGTAATGGTAGTAATGGTTTTATATTTTTAGAAAGTAAACTCAAGATATACACGGAATATTAATGGTTTATGGAGCACAAAGATGTTCAGCCTAAAAATTTACTGTTAAGTTTTACTTTCATAAAAACTTAACATATAGTTATTCTATAACTCAAGTGATAATTCAAAACTAATCACTATTTTTTTGTTTCCTACTCATAACAAAGTTTATTTACAGAAGAACCAATTGGCTCCAGTACCCCATTTCGCACCAATTTTCCCTATATAGCAATATCGCATCATGGATATTAAAATTACAAATATAGAGGGAAAACAACTGTAGCTCTAGCCACCACTTTAAGATTACCAACAGCGACCATTTAGATGACTTTCTTTTTAACTCAGTAACTTACAACTACTTGTGATAATGTTAAGATGATTGAGTAATGAGTGTATCTTTTTTATCTGCTTTTGTGAGAAAAGAAGTGGATAAAAATGGAGTGGATGAAAGTGGAGTGGATGAAAGTGGAGTGGATGAAAGTGGAGTGGATGAAAGTGGAGTGGATGAAAGTGGAGTGGATGAAAGTGGAGTGGATGAAAGTGGAGTGGATGAAAGTGGAGTGGATGAAAGTGGAGTGGATGAAAGTGGAGTGGATGATAGTGGAGTGGATGAAAGTGGAGTGGATGAAAGTGGAGTGGATGAAAATGGAGTGAATGAAAATCTAGTTAGAACTTTCAAAAAAAGTGTGTAAACTTGTCGCTTTTGTAAAAACAGAAAGTAAAAAAGAAAGATATATATGAGAAAAATTAGAGAATAATCATAACGAACATAACGAAAATTATTACTTTATACTACTTTAAACATCTATATTTGAAATTAAGTAGATTATGAAGTTATTTGAACAAAAAAATACGCAGCAAATATCTCGCTTCCTAATTTTTTATCATGTAACTCAATATTAAATCTATTTATCCTTCCGAATAAAAAATTTAACATCAGGTTGCATGATAAAACATTGTTATTGATTACATGAAAAAGCAATATTTGACATATTAACATTAAAATTTTAGTAGAAAAAAAAAAAGATATCCTTGAATCATCAGAAATTTCGTTTTAGTAAAGGAAAATTTAAATAACTAAAAATTAATCATAGCTTAATAAAAAAATATTAAACTTTAGTTCACAATGTTTATATGCATATATTAACACGTTTTGAGTGCTATTCAGAAATTGTCACGTTTCGAAGAAAAAAGGATGAGTGTGAATAAGTGATGTCATTTGTCAAATTCGAAGAAAAAGTGATGAATCCCAGTAAACACGTAGGGTTTTTTAAACATTATTTGGACGTTTATTTTAGGTTTTATCTGTGTGTCGGTGTTAAGTGATTTATAGATATATTATAGCATAACTAAATATGAGTGATTCTTTAAGTGATTATTCTATTATAAAAACAAGGGAAAAAATTAGACCAAACACAAGTTATTACTCACATTAGATCATATGTATAAAACAGTTAACAACAAAATGGCATAATTTTTTGAATAATCGTATTTTAAATATTTTGATGACTAATGTAAAAATAAATACTTACACATAAAACATAATAATATTGTGAAAATATGTAATTGATTTAATAAAATGAAAAATTTTATAAAATTGTCTCCAACCATTTCAAATGAAGTAAAGGCTAATGTGAAAAATGTTTTTTTTAACCAATCATGGCGTGGTATTAGTAAAAGAATATTTAGGTGGAGAAAAATAATGTTGCTTCTATTAAAGAAAAAAGGATTTGGATGCTTCATTTGACATTTTTCTAAATTCAATATCCATTGGTATTTATTTTTTAAGAAATAATTTATAGAGCATTGTTTGTGCCAAAGATATAAAAACTTTAGTGATCAAGTGTGCGTGTTTACCGATTGATAAAGGATTCGTTACTTTATGATTGCTCCATAATAAATGTGAAGTAGTTCAGTATCAAAAGCTTTCAAAAATTTTTCTTCATTTTATTAGTTTAGCTTTTTTTGGCTTAACAAAAAATTTTTTGTGTATTAATTTTTATTTCTTTTCAATAAATTTCATAAAATTTAAATCTTTTTAAAGAATCTTTATTAATAATATTGTCTAACAGCAAGTTAAGTAAATATTAAATGCTACTTAAATGTTCGTGTGAGTATAGCTGATATGTCGTTGAGTGTTGTAAGCGAATTTTTCTTTCAGTCCTGAAAGATTTTATTCAGTAGTCACCATCTCTGAAGACAATGTTTTGAAAAAAGTGACCGTTCTATTACACTCAGTAAATGACAAAAAGAACATTGTTTGTTGGCTAAGTCTAAGTCAAAAAAACAATTAAATCAAGCTTAAGTCAAATAACCAATTAAGTTATCATATTAGCAAGTGGGTAGCTCCAGATATTCCTTGGTTAAATTTTCAATTGAAAAAGGTTCATCTTGACAGGGCTACAAAAGATTTTTATGATATTTGCATAAATATAGATACCAAGATTTCAAGTCATGAAATTGAAAAAACTGGCAATTTTCTGTTAATTTTATTGTTTTTTTTCTTTTGTGTCTTATTGTTGTTTTTTATTATTAATTGTTATCGTTTATTATAACCATTTATTACGACTATAAATTGATTTTTAAGTTATGAAAGATTTAGTGTTTTGTCAAACCTTGTGGTAAAAGTGGTATAAAAAATTAAATTGGAGCTTATTGGATTTTAATAATGTTATTGTTATAATCATTCTGTGTTTGATGTTTGTATTATTCTTCATTTATTGAAAATCTTTGAGTATTTTGAACTGTTTAAATATTGAAAGCAATCATTGTGATTCTTATAATTTTATTTTCATTTTTTATAATATAATATCTGTATTGTTTACAAAGTTCATAAGTATTAAATTATTTCAGTAAATATTAAATTATTTCAGTAAATATTAAATTATTTCAGTAAATATTAAATTATTTCAGTAAATATTAAATTATTTCAGTAAATATTAAATTATTTCAGTAAATATTAAATTATTTCAGTAAATATTAAATTATTTCAGTAAATATTAAATTATTTCAGTAAATATTAAATTATTTCAGTAAATATTAAATTATTTCAGTAAATATTAAATTATTTCAGTAAATATTAAATTATTTCAGTAAATATTAAATTATTTCAGTAAATATTAAATTATTTCAGTAAATATTAAATTATTTCAGTAAATATTAAATTATTTCAGTAAATATTAAATTATTTCAGTAAATGTTAAATTATTTCAGTAAATATTAAATTATTTCAATAAATGATAGTTTTAAATTAAATTATTGAGAAACAAGTCCATATATTCATATGGTTATAGAGCTGTCTTCAAAAAAAAAAGTATTATTCAAAAGGCCAACAAGATAAACAAGGGCTTCAAAAATCAGGTTTACTCAAGAAACTCTCCAAAATTGTAGGGAGATCTAAAGAAAACTCTGTAGAAAAAATTAACTCTGCTGAAGTTGAAATCGCTAATAAAAAGAAGAGTAAATTACCTAAAAGCTTTCAGGCTCCAAATAAAAAACTAACCTTTTTTTATGTAAATATTTTTGTGATGATTTTATTTATACTTCTAATAATAAATATATCAAAATGCAGTTTTACTATTTCAGAAATTTAATATTTTAATTCAACTAACCGAAAGCAAAGACATTTGAAAATTTATCGCGTTGGTGGGAAGTTTATGTATAGTAACCCACCTGAAACCTTCAAGGCTCTTGATGAACTTTCTTGAATCAACTTTGCTAAATAAAAATTTAATTATGCACAGTAACAATCCGAGTCTAACAAAAATCTTTGTAAACCAAAGAAATGTTAAATTGACACTTTCAAATGGGACGATAAATGTTTCACTATCTGAAACCATTATTGTAGAGTATCTAAGGTTAAAGCATAAAATAAAGAAAATGTTTAATGCTAATCATGAGAGTCATCTATCAGCATCTTATGGACTAATTATTACCTCCATGAAATAAGAATTCTTGCACTTCTCTGTGCCGTCAGCCTCAAGACCAAATAAGTGGGAGAGTTTGTTTCAACATGTGATCAATTAACAATATTAAATGCGAAAGTGTATCTTGTAAAATATTGCTTTTACAGTAATCACTATCTGTAACAGCAATGTCAGATAAAAATTAAAAAAATTCAATTTAAAAAAAAAAAATGTTTGAGGGTCAAAATATATACAGCTATTCACAAAAGTTTAAACAATTACAGAATTTTAAGATCTAATCTTCAGTTTTTCTTGAATAAAAATCTAACAGAAATAAATATCAAAATAACTTTTTTTTCCAATTTGGTAAATAGGTTAATAGTAAATAGAAGAAAAATTTAGTTTTGACTCATCACTATTTACTCAGAAATTTCACTTAAAGGTAGGTGATTCAAATTAAGTGATGTCCCAAAAAATTAAACAATTTTACTTAGGATCAATTATTTGCTAAATTATTGATAAGTCTGGTGCCAAAATTTTTTTTTTTTTTTAATAAAGTTAAAATGAGTTGTTTACAATTAAAAAATTCATCGCAACATAATCTGGCAGCTTTTAAATCATTAAAAATTAACTCGAAATATTGTAAATTTCAAATTAATTTCAATTGCGTGCAAATGGGTCGAAAATCAGTTTCTAGTGAGATTAAGTGGCAAGTTATTTGTATGGCGAGGACAAAAAATCACACAAACATTCAAATAGGCAAAATACTTCACGTTTCTTAATCTTGCGTTCGAAAGACCATCAAAACCTGGGAACTAACCAAGGACCAAACTCAGCAGCCGTGACAAAAGTGGTACAATCAGAATGAGCAGAGAAAACCCCAGACTTAAGTACATAAAGCTAGCGCAAATCTTCAAAGAGTCAAAAAAAAATCCAAAAGTTAGCAGAGAGCTCCTGAGACGAACATTCTTGGACTATGGTATTAGAACGTACATACTTGCTGTAAAACCTATTCTTTCAATCACGGATAAACGTAAACGACGGTCCAAAGAAAGGCTGGACTGGTCTGTAGAACAGTGGGCAAAAGTTATTTGGAGTGATGAAGCTAATTTTCAAGTTGTAAACCGCAAGGGAAGAATCTATGTCAAAAGATTTGCTACTGAGAAATATTCAGACAGGCTTTTGAAACATCGTCGACAATGCGGAGGAGGTTCGGTTGGCATCTGGGGATGTTTTTCTCATAAATGTATAGGGTTCTGTGAGCTGCTCGAAGGCCGAAGTAATCAATACACCTACAAGAACAGATTGGAAACGTGTTTAGTTCCATCAATCAGACAATTTAAAGGCAGAAGGAAGCAGCTCATCTTTCAACAAGACGGTAAATCAGCTCACACAGCTCACTCAATAAAAGAATAATTTTTGAAAAAAAAGTTCAATATGATGCGCAGGTGCCCTAGATCACCAGATCTCAACCCTATTGAAAATATTTGGTCTTGGATCGACAATCAACTGACATACCATGAAATTCAATCAACTCAGCATTTAAAGCAACTTTTGAATGAGTACTGGCTGAAGGTACCTCACGTTATGTGCATGAAATTAGTTGAATCAATGCATAAACAAGTTTATCTTCGCTAAAAAAACAAAGGAGGACACTTTAAATACTAATTTTGCTTTATTTTTTCATTTTTTGTTCGAATGTTGCAATTCGATTAAACTTCTGTGTTTCCTTTATTTGCTTTATGATTTTTTCTAATTGCTTTTTTTCTAACTAAATATTAAAATTTTTATAATATGCCCATATTTATTTTAAAGCTAATAACTTTTTATTTAATAAACATAAAAAATTAATTCGATATCATTTTACAACTTTTTTTTATTAAACAAAAACCAAACATACTTGATAAAAATTCTGCAATCGTTTAAACTTTTGAGAATAGCTGTATTACAAGTAAAATAAAAAAAAAAAGAAAAAAGAAAGGTTAATTTTTGTTTACTATTTATTGCTCTGTAGAGAGCTTTTTATGAGAACTTGCAATTGTCAGGTGTGAACATTGACAATGCTAGTTTATTCGGAGAATTTAAGATATTTATTTACCATTTTAGATTTGCGAAATAATTTTATGATTTAAAAAAAAAAAATTATCGCGTATATTACAACTTACGAACTGAACAGACCAGAACAGGTTTCTGTAAATAATTACGGAAATGGATTTTTATTCACAATTTTATAAAAATAAACTAGGTAAACTTTTGTCATTTTATTATTTGCTCCATTAATTGGAATTCTTATTTTAATGAAATATTTGAAACATGGTCGAAAAAGAGAAATTTAAAAATGAAAATTCTTTTATTAGATAAAAAAATATTTCCCTTTGAAGTTCTTACTCGTAATGGTTGAGGATTGGGAAATTTAAATCGAGAAGCATTGCTACAGAATTTTTAATATCTGCTCTGCTGATCACATATATACTTGGTATAGTGTGTTATGGTAAAATGTGCTTTTTATATTATGGTTCTTATTCTCAAGTGTTTGCAAATGCTTTCATACACTATGCATCTATTCAGTATAATTATAATTGTTTAAATATTAGTTACTTAAATAAATTCTTTTTATGTTTTCAGAAAAATGTTCCACAAGCATATTAGAAAAACAACAAAATTATTATTCGAGAAGAAAGTATATGTTTCATTTAATATGGTAATTAAAGAAAGAGAAATTTATCAGAGATAGGCTAAAATCAATGACATACCTGTTATGACTTAATATAACAAACTTAAGGAATACAAAGATTCCTCGAATTTAGAAGATATAAATAAGAACTATACATTTAGTTTTAAATACACAAACTGACAAATATTTACAATTCAACAAGAAGAAATCCTAGTTGCATATTTAAAAAAAAAGTAGTAAGGTCCAGTATGGTATAAACGAATTCAAAAATAGTAATACGGCGATAATTTTAGTCTTGTCATTATAATTGAAAAATCTTGGTCAGATACATGCTGGAGTAGACTGCATGAAAAGATTTATGATAAGACATCCATCATTTAGTTTATGCAAACCTGAAAAGCCATGTCTTTCATGAGCAAGTTTTTCAAAGTACCTAAATTTTTTGTAATATAAATTACTTTTTGAAAATTAAAAACTCTTCTTAATCAAATATAAAACTCAAACCAGCCACATTTTTAGTATTGATGAAATGGAATATCAACTGTAATGCTAACTTCTCGATTTGTTACTCCTATGGAAAAAAAGCAAGTTAGACAAAATATATCTGCCGAACAAGGAGAGATGATTACATTTTGTACTATAGATGGAGTGACTGGCAATACAATCTCTCCAGCTTTTATATTTCCTCGGGTTTGTTTTTAAAAATGAATTTTTGAACAGAATACCAGAGGGTAGCTTAGGATTAGCATCCTTTCTGTTTGAAATAATGGAGTATGCTTCATTGAGGTTTTGAAGCATATCCAGAATAACATAAACTTTACAAAAGATAATCCTAGCTCAATTTTAATTGAAAATCATGAGTGCCATGCTACTCTTAAAACGATTATGTTTTTCAGAGAGAACAGAATTGTTATTTTAACATACCCACCGCACTGAACACATCAAGAGATTGTAATGGTAATTATTCTCGGTTAAATCTCAAACCATTTACAACTTGCCACCTGTAATTAACACATCATATTTAGGAACATTTTCATTCAAAAGTATCATAGCAACGTTTACCAAGATTGGTAACTGATCATTATATAAGTCAATTTTTCCCGAAAATGATTTTGAGTATGCATTTGTAACATATTGCTCTAATCCGAAAACAATGGTTGGAGAAAAACATCCTACTATAGGATTTACAACAGAAAGAGAAGATGCATTACAATCTGATGTGCTTGAAATTACACTACCAGGAACATGAAATTGTTCATAAACTCCAGAAATAATCCGTCCGTATCCCAAGTTTGAAGGGAATAAGCAAAATAACTAGGGAAGAATAAGAGGAAAGTTTAGAACACTCATTGGCACTCCTGAAAATAAAAGACATAAAAAGGAATAGCTGAAAAAACAATCAAAATAAAAAAAATTAGTTTGGCAGAGTTTTTCAAAAATTAAATATTTATTATTAAATGTACAATCAGTTTAATTAGTTGTATTTGTTTTTTTATAAAACAATTTTTATCTTGATGTTTATATAAAATAATTTGTTTTAAAATGTGTTTATTTTCATTCAAATTGCACTTTTTTTTGGTGAAATTTTTTACTGTATTAATATAAACACGTTGTGTATCAATACTCCCCTTAATATGTATTAATGCTCTTCCTGATGTGTACTAATCCCTCACATGTAAGGGAGTATTAGCACAAAAGACAAAAAAGACATTCAAAAATAAAAAAGTACTGGACTTCATCATTAACATTTCTGTACATAAACTATATTAAACTGTTGCTAATACGTTTGAAAAATAGCGAAAAACACTTTTTTTCCAATTATGTTCTGAAATCTTTTGTGTTTTAAAATTTCTTGTTGAAACGTGCTAATACTTCCCCCTCTTCCCTAATAGTACAGATATATATCCTATATGTCTATTCCTACATAGAGGATACGAGTAATATTCCATGCGGTTGCCTTTTACATAAATTAGAGTCATGATAATTCCACATTCTTGCTATCACTATGTTTTTTTAAGATAAAAAATGTTATTTATTTTGTCTCGTTTACACAGAGACAAATCGATTTTAATTAAAATTATTTGCCAGTCATTCCTTTTTCTAACCTAGTCAGTTTTCGATTGCAGTTCATTAGTGTTATATTTAGTAGTTCCACAATGCTGAAAACTCATAAATACCACACTCAGAGTAAACATTACCATTTCATCATAACATTCCTGTTTACATCATTACATCACAATAATATCATTACACCACCAGTACATCATTACATAACAAATACATCATTATATCACTAGTTAATCATTACATCACCAGAACATTGTTATGAAGAATGTTAAAACTTCAGTTTTGATACGAAGTTTCTCAATAATGAACCTTTCTTGAAAGTGCACCTTAGTAATAAAACAATGTAACAAAGCAACATACCGAAAAATAAAAATGTGATTGAGTATTGCCAGTGTTTTAAAAAAAGTACGGATTTTTGTGCACCATTTTTTCAAAAAATATTTCAAAATATGTAACCTTTGTAATACAGGTTTTTTCTATGACTTAAATATTCTCTTAAACAAGATGTCACAGGCATGTTCTATAGCTCAATGCTCACAATATGTAACATTTCCTAAATCAACATTTAAAAGTTGTTGCGCTAAGCTAAATTTATCATTAATTTTACAACTCATTTTTTTAGTGTTTTTGATAACACGTTTCAATTAATTTCTATGTTTTAGACTGACATTTCATGTAAGTTTATTTTAAGAAACTTTGTGTTGTAAAAATAAAAAAACTATTTGATTACAATAAGAGCACGTTTACATAAAATTTTATGTTGGGGAGAAATGAAATATTTTAACATCGGTCTTTAATAAAACACGCATATCTGTTTACATTCACTAGGCAAAATGAAATTCGCTTGGGTGAGAATTTCATTTTTGTCATTTTGACCAAAATGAAATTTCGTTTCGGCTATTATTTTATCATGTAAACAGTTTTTAATCGAAACGCGCATGCTTAAAATTTACATGATTGACATTAGTTTATTACTTTCATTCCGCTACAACTTTAACTTTTGTTTCGACCGTAATGAAATTCCATGTAAGCGGGCTCTAACATTACTTTTCGGTACATCAAATAAGTTTTAAGCTAAAAACACTTTCGGTGTTTTTGAAAACCATAGTATATGCAACGCTAAGGTCATGAAATCTCTGTGTCATTCTTGAAAAAAAGTCTTACGTCTGTTTTAAAAATGCTTAGCTTAACTAAAATTTAGAAAACCAGGAGGCTCGGTCCAATGGTATAAACGTCAACTAAAAACAAAAGGGTTGCTCCGAACCAAGAAGTTCAGTTAATAAATCACAAGCTGGTTGCAAGTATGATAAGCGTAATAATTGCCTTTCATATAAAATGGAACCAGAAAGAGCAAGAAAGAAATTTCCTCGTGCTTAGAAAAAGTCCTGATTTTTTACAAAGCTTTAACATTTTTGTATTGTAGGCAAAACCTTTTTTTTCCTAAACCCAGTTGCACTATTTACAGAACAAACATACCAATAATATTGACGTTCCCATATTGTTCATCAAACTATTGGAGTATTTACTGTTATAATGTAATAATCTTAACAAACGCTAATGTAAAAAAGTTATTTTTTTATGATGTACTTTCAGAAATATTGTGAATAAATAATTCACTACATTTTTTCCCCTAACATTTTATTTTTCTTATTTAGCTTGTGTGCGGCCTACCTTTGTTAAAAATAATTCACTTCATTTTTACGAAGGTGAGAAATGTTCTGAGATTTAAGGTTCAAAATATGTTTGTTTTTTTTTTAATTATTTAAAAAGAAGCTAAAAAAATAACATAAAAACTCCTATTTCAAACTTCAATTAAGTCGTCAGACAAGCATTTATTTCTTGATGGCGTAACTATATATACGAAAAGAGGAATATATCCTATATCTTGAAACCGGGAGAAAAGTTTTCTCATAACATTTCAGGTTTGAGGCAGAAGTCAACTCATAGTAAATGAGGATTCTCTACCTATACACCTTTTTATTAAGACCAAAATAATTAGGCTCAAGATTGCGGTTAACTCAGCTCTTTATGCTCAAGATGAAATTCTGATATCAGTTAAATCAAAAAATAAACTTCCATTAAGTGATCATAAAAAAAAATTAAAGGTTTTCTTTAACATTTGATCCAAAAGTAGTTAAAAGTTTATTACATTAGCACATTGTAATACGCTATTTAATATTTAGGGAATCTACGTGTTTTTCTCCAAAATATTCTTTTCAAACCTGTTCTACACCTCTAAACAGTCTTTCAGCGTTATCGAAGTGTTGTTTATCATATGAGCACATTGCAATCCAGTATTTAGTATTAAGTGTATCTGCATGTTTCTCTCCTAAAACTTCTTCTTGCATAGATTTTACATCTCTGTAGATTTCTTCAGCATTATCGAATTGTTTTTTGTTATATAAGCACATTGCAACCCAGTACTTAGTATATAGTGTATCTGGATGTTTCTCTCCGAAAACTTCTTTTCGTACATTTCCCACATTTCTTAACATTTTTTCAGCATTATCGAATTGTTGTTTATCATATAAGCACATTGCAATCCAGTATTTAGTAAATAGTGTATCTTTATGTTTCTCTCCTAAAACGTCTGCTTGCGCAAATTCTACATCTCTATACATTTTTTCAGCGTTATCGAATTGTTGAACTCTATATAAGCACATTGCAATCCAGTATTTAGTACATATTGTAAGTGCATGCGTCTCCCCTAAAACCTCTCTTCTCATATTTTCTATACATCTAAATATCTTTTCAGAATCATAGAACTGTTTTTTTTTACATAAGCACATTGCAATCCAGTATTTAGTACTAAGTGTAAGTGCATGTTTCTCTCCTAAAACTTCTTCTTGCGCTAATTCCAAATCTCTATACATTTTTTCAGCGTTTTCGAATTGTTTTTTTATGTATAAGCAAACTGCAATCCGGTATTTAGTTTTTAATGTGTTCGCATGTGTCTCACCTAAAACTTCTTTTCTCAAGTATTCTACATCTCTAAACATTTTTTCAGCGTTATCCAGTTGTCGTTTTTTAAATAAGCACATTGCAATCCAGTACTTAGTACTAAGTGTAAGTGCATGTTTTTCTCCTAAAACTTCTTTTTGCATAATTTCTACGTATCTAAATATTCCTTCAGCTCTATTAAATTTTTGTTTTTTATATAAGCCTGTTGCTACCGAGATTTTATTTTTTAGTGTATCTGCATTTATCTCTCCTGAAACTTTTTTCCGCATACTTTCATTACCTCTCAACATTTTTGTCGCGTTATCGATCTGTTTTTTTTCATACAATATTGTTGCACTGTTGATATTTTGAGTAAATATTGCAAAATTCTTTTTCGCTTCATTTAACACTTTGGTGGTCAAATTTGATCCGAATGGAAACTTGATCAAACACTGCTTTAGTTATCGTTAATCTTGTTTATTGCATTGTTAATTTAAGACAAAACAAAAAATAAAACCCTTGTTGATAGTAACGAGATTTTTTATCATCGTTAATGCTTTGTGTTATAAATAGTGAACGAAGTATATGCAAACCAATGCTCAAAAAGCAAAAGGAGTTTGACCATTAAAAAAATAGTTCATTGTACCACTTTTTTATAATCCATTAAATCTGTTTGTGCAAAGTTCCTTTAAATTAAACTCAAAAAGCTTCTTTCGTTGTAGTGGACAAAATTGCTAATCAAGGACATGCAATCGCTCTATATTAATGTAAACAAAAATAACGTTGTTTAACAAATAAATAGTGGCGCAAAATTTCATGAAAAGAAAATGAACATACTAATATTGTTGACTAACGACATTGTTGCAATAAACGAAGAATTTTCGCACCACTTAAAAATAATTTGGTAAAGCATCGAAATAAAAAGACGACATTTAAATCTTTCAATTGCAATTTGTTTGAACAATTATAATGACCGTTTTGCGAAAAATTTGTTTTATCAATTCCGTAAGGCCCTAAACTCATTATCATTCTTGAGCTTTTATCAAATACCTTCTCTTGTTTTATTTCATAGTAGCAACTTTGTTTATGATTAAAGCACTCCCAATCGTTAAAGTCATCATTAATTATCTTTAAATCTGTTTCTTCTATCGAAGCTAACTACTTTAAATTACTTACTAGAAGGTTATCCCAGTGGGCAAAGCTATGACGGAACAGCGTTGGATGAATATTTAATTTTACGTTGAAATGATGTCAGATTTAGGTGGAAAATGTAAATGTTAGTGGACCTATAATTAAAAAAAGTTAAAACGACGTCAACATTTTGATGAAAACACGATGTTAGCTTACTTCGAGCGATAACTATTCGACTTCCGTTATTTATTTAATTTTTAGTTACCTTTAGGATAAAATCTTTTGCATAAATATTCATGCATGCATGCATGCATAAATACATACATACATACATACATACATACATACATACATACATACATACATACATACATACATACATACATACATACATACATACATACATACATACATACATACATACATACATACATACATACATACATACATACATACATACATACATACATACATACATACATACATACATACATACATACATACATACATACATACATACATACATACATACATACATACATACATACATACATACATACATACATACATACATACATACATACATACATACATACATACATACATACATACATACATACATACATACATACATACATACATATATACATACATACATACATACATACATATATACATACATACATACATACATACATACATACATACATACATACATACATACATACATACGTACATACATACATACATACATACATACATACATACATACATACATACATACATACATACATACATACATACATACATACATACATACATACATACATACATACATACATACATACATACATACATACATACATACATACATACATACATACATACATGTATGCATGCATGCATACAAATGTTTTTCATTAATTACTTGTCTTTAGTTAGCCTTGAGGTTTTAATTGGTGGCGGGTCTAAATAAAACCTATACAAATATAAGAGAGAAGTTTTTTAAATTTCTTCCTTGAATTCCATTAAATTTTTTTTTTTCATTACATGATGACTCCATTATAATGTTTATAAAATGCAAGGTCCTGGATTAATATTGACAATTTTTTAATCCTTGTTTCTCATAGGACAATGAAAAATAAATTTCAAGCACTCTTCAAAATGCAATATATGGGAATGAGATCATAGTGTTAAGCAGATTGTTTCATCGCAAAGGTAGGAAATGATAATATTAAATACTAATTAATCTTTTTTTTTATTATCAATAATTGATCACTTTAAATAATTGTGTTAAACCTCACAATAGGGTTTTGCTAAATTTCATTCTTTCATCCAGCTTCTCCATTGTTAATTTTTAAAAAATACTTTGGAAAACTTTTGGAAGTTGACGATGGTTGATATATCCAAGGTTATGTAAATCACATGGTGGATCAGACTGATGGCAGGGCCAGTAAACCTAATTTTAATGCAATTCATAAGACAATCTTTAACTGTATTTTGTTTTAGAGGGAAAATATTTTACTAACTTATGTTTATCTATAAGTTTTTATTTCCAAAACTCAAGTAAGTTATTATCTCCTGATTTGTTAGAGTCAATCGTTAAGATGTAGCCTGTGCTTGGGGTAATGAAAAGTGAAAAAATAAAATTATCAGGAAAAATATACACCAGCGTCAACCTTTAGCCTTTTTATATTATAGGCGAGTGACAAATATCCTATCAAATCTCAAAAGACGTTTAGGGGGTATTTTACTATGTTTTTCCTATTTCTATCGTGTAAATTTCGAATTTCGCAAAAAAAAAAAAGTGTACAAAGTTGAATAGGTTTGGAACATTTAAATTTCAACCTAAGAATGTAGCTAAACTCTATAAGTGTTTTTATATGGAAGCTAATATTTTGAGAGTCCTAAAAGAAATTCATCATTCTCAAAAAAAAAGTATGAAAATTTTTCAGTGCTAGTTTCTTCACATTTATATCGAAGAAAGATCTAGTAAATTGTCCAATTTTTTCCTTTAAGAATTTTATTGAACCAATATAGGCATTTCTAAGCAGTATTCTCAAAAAGGGTGCAATATTTTGGAACCTCAAGTTCAATAAGAAGTTACACTTTAAATAGGTATATATAATCATTTACATTTAATAAAAGTAAAGTACTATTTTTTGTTAAATATGGATGTATAGATTTGATAGATGTATATTTTTATCTATATCGGCCTTTGATGACGGTATACTTAACGTCTAACTCTTAATGCGATCAATCCCGCGAGTTGAAAACACGTCACACGAGCTTAAACAAAAATAACACGAAAAATTTTCTCAGACTGGCCTTAAATCACTCGAGTAAGCAGCTTTTAAAATAATTGTTTAAAAAAAGATCAAAAATCCATTTTAGAAAATGAATGAACTAATAATAAAAAAAATACATGCAGAAATCTTTTTTGTTTTTGACACATTCATCATGGATCAAAGAATAAAATGTATTTTGGTTAATAAAATACCTTCTGAGTGGGAAAGGTTTGCGCATGAAGCTAATTTTTCAAAAGCTACAATTGATAACATCAATATTAATAAAAACAACGATCAGCTTAAAATGGACGAGCTACTTAACTTGCTTGTTTTACAAAGCCATTCCGGCTTTAAGACTATGGTCGAAATATTATTTAGAATGATGGGTAAAACAGATGTTTTGAAGGAGATCCAAATGATTCGTAAGTGCAGCCCTATTTTTTTTTTTTTTTTTTTGCGCTACTTTCTTTTTAATATGGCTTTATTGTTTTATGTAAAAGAGTTTCTTAACCGTTATATTTTGGTATCATGTTCAGAATATGCTTTTGGCATCATTTTTAGAATGTGATTTTGGTATCATGTTCAAAATGTGATTTTTGTTTCTCTCTAAAATATTTCTTTACATGAAATAATTGTCCCGGTGTCATTTTCACTGCTTGTTTATTTTTCCTAATCTATTTAAAAATGAAGATTTAAAACTAGGATTCATATTTTACTATGAACTACAAACTTCAATCTTTGTTCTACAAACTAACAACTAAAACAAATGCGCATTAAATGCAATTACTCCGACATCTTATTCAAAACGTTGTTCTTTGTCGCCATAAAAATTTATAAAAATATTTCAGCTAGATATTTGATGTTAAAATACTGCATGCAGAGTTTATTTTTTATGCAAGTAACGCTAATTTTTAGCAGCTTTTGCGGTTTTCTAAAAAAAGAAACAAAGTTTTAAAGTAAAACAGCTATTTAAAACATATTTTTCCATAGCTTTAACAAATATTCATCAGGAGAAATTTTTACAAATAATAGTTTGCGATGTTGTCTAACTACAAATAGAGTATTTTGCCGTTGTTCTTGATTATGACATCAACAAATTGGTGGATCATTATGGCATTTTTATTTTCCACAATTGTTTGTAAGATTTAAGATCTTCTTGCTGTTACTGTAAATGGTGTTTTAAAAAACCTAATTGACTAAATCCAGCTTGACATAAGGAACCAACGTTTCCTCTTTCATCAAATCTTTTATCTGAGTGCTCTTTTAAATAATTTAATCTTATCATATAAAAGGTATTTGTATAATCTTAAATTGACTTTAAATAAACAGGTGGATAACCTCTTTATTAAAAGTCAATTTACACTCAATTTACTTCTGCGTTTATTGGAATTACTTCACAAGAAAAATCCATCTAAACGGCATAAAAGAGGTTGAACATATATCTATTTAGCTTATTGAAATTTTTTAGGCTATAAAAAGATGTTTTCAATAAAAAAAAAAAAAATGTTTAAATATTAAACGCAATTTTTAAATATTATAAAAGTTTCTATATAAAAAAATCTTAATAACAAAAAAACTAGAAATTCCTTCTAATGTGATCAATTTTTAGATACTCAAAATCAGTCTCAGTTGACATATATGACCTTTGATCGTATTGCTGGAGATAAGGTTTCTGATGATTCAGGCTATTCTAACCAAGGAAATTTGATCCGACTGTCAAAACTTGCCAGAGATGCTGGAAAATGTGGTAATGGACTCCGATTTCAAGGCGGTAAGCTTGAAACATAGGGGGAAGGGTTAAAAGATTTATTTACAATCGAGATTTAACTTTAGCAGTTCTTAAAAACAGGTTATATTCTCTTGAATTGAAACCCAATCAAAAATAAACCACAAACAGGCATCAAAATTGCAGTGTGGGTATACATAGATTCTATTGAAGGACAGCAAGAAATATTTCAAACTATTGATTCAAAAAGAGCAGTTAATAAACAGGGAATGTATTACTTAGAAGTTAGTAACGGCCAGCTAAGATGGTTTCACAGAAATGAAGAAGAAGAGGTTTCAAAAAAATCCAAATAACAAAGCAAATCATGTAATAGAATTTCCTATTTGAAGATTCATGTTGGTATTCATATACCGCTGATTGAAATAGAATAGGTAAATGACATTTGGAATTTGCCTAAAAAGGAAGTAATGACAAGAATCAGGCAAATAAAATTCTAATTGTAATCATATTTTCTAAATTTTGAAAGCATATTAGATTTTAAATAACAATAAAAGGCAAGAAAGTCTATAAGATGATTGCAGTCATGCCTCGGAAAACATGTGCTTAAAACTTGCATGAGCCTATACTGAAAAACTTAATCACATGCTTTTCCAGTATGTTCAACTTAGTAAAGTTTCAGGAAGAAGATCACCTTTTATACCCAAATGCTGGTCTTGATACAGAAGTAGCAAATTTTTCTCAAAGTTTGCTGCTAAAGTTTCTCTTCTTATACTGAGATAGTAAAAATGTAATTTAAATGCCAATTGTTAAGCTTATAAGACTTTTGATGACGATGATTAATTTCCAAAACCCTTGTGTTGTTCTCTTAAAAAAAGCTTATGATAAGCTGAAGATAACCTGTGATGCAAAAGTTTTCAGATATAACAAAAAACTTTAATACTCTATATATAAACAAAGATAAATCCAAAATGTTTTCTTTCCAAAATAAAGTATTTCTTTTTGAAGAAAAATCAGTTGAATGTTTAATGAAAAAGCTCTATCTGTAATAGATTTTATCTTGCTTTGACACTTTACAATAGCAACTCTCAGATATTTATATCAGTTTGTTTTAGGTTTACTTGATGCGATTAATCAAGACTCGCTTTATTTAAGCATGCTAACCTTCCTCATAAATCTTTTGAGTCAAAATATTTTCAATAGGTTGTGCTTGAGGTAAAGTTTCTAGTTTGGATTCTTTAGTAATATGACATATTCGTGCATCTAGAAAATCTTTAGATTATGAACTAGCTTAGTCTTAGACTAACCAAGATAAATAATGAAAGTTGCCATAATACTTGTGAATGAATGGAAGAAGTTTATTTTATGAAAATTCATTAATACATGTTGATGTATTAATTATAGCCTTGGAAGAAATAAAAAATACACATACTAAATATGCTTATCAACATCAACAACTTTTTCGTAATTTATTTTTTTCAAGAAAAACGAGCATTTTCTGGGCATGTTTCTTTGATGTTTATGTTGCATATAGATACTCCTAGTATGTATTCATCTGCAAAACAAAATAATTTTTCATCAGCAAACCGTAAGCGATTTCCTACAACAGAACTGGTTAGCAAGTTTTTTGTTTCTTTTCTTTACTTGTGTTTATTGTTCTTTAATGTTTTTTGGAATGTTTTCACATTTTCTGTATTGAAAATCTTTTTTTTTTTTAATTGAAGACCAATTGTTTGCTGATTGATTCCAAATGTAATTCTCAGACTTCCCTGACTGATTCCTTTCCGATTGTTAACATATTTTTGAGCCTGACTTTCTTTTCTCTAGTCTAATATGTCGGACGACTGGAGCACTTGTTCTTAAAATAAATTAAAAAAAACTAAACAATTCAAATATCTTTAACCTCTCAAACATAAAAAGTTGAGTTATTTCATTTTTTTTCGAAGTCATTTAAGAACCCACAGTTTTTAGAATTGTTTTCTACAAAAACACTTTTGAAAAGCGTTTTGCACCATTTAACTTCAATTTAAATAAATTTGTTTAATACAACAAATATTTCAATTTTTCAATATGTAAACACACCATAAATTCTATTACATAAGCAACAAATCAAATAATCGATGCAGAACAGAATAATTAAGTTAAAGTTTTTCCAAGAACTACATCATCACCCGTTACAGTAAGAATCTAACTGAGGCAGTTTAAAGAGGCTAAAAGCAGCATTAGAAAGTTCTATTGTTTATTGGTTCTAATCTTTAAATAAAATCAGGTAAAAAGGCATTATCATTGTATAGAGAATATATAAAGAATGAGCGCTTGCAAACAGTCACTACTTTTTTACCTTTACTCACGAATGGTGCTTATAAACTTCATTCTAGAACTCAGTTTTGCGAAGGATAGATATGTTACTTAATAAATAAGGAGATAGTTAGTTAGATTTGTTATCTTTTTTTATTTTTTCATTTATTAGCAATCATAATATAGTTCCTACAGAAATGCTTAACGTTTAACGTTTAATGTTCAACGTCGTTTCGTCATTAGTTACTAGGCTTTGAATTAGTTAATAGGCTTTGGAAAAGCGCGTTCTTCAAATGCACGCGGCCAATGGAGAAAGATCTTTTGAGCGATTAAAACTTTTCTTCTTTTGAAATTTAATTATTAGTTTAGATATATTACATAAAGAATCATGTTAAAATAAATAATCATCGTTACGATCATATTATAATTGAAGTAAGTATGAGAAATAGTTATATATACATTTTTATCAGATAAAGTAGAAAGGATTAAAATTTTTATTAGATAAAGTAAAAAGGATTTAAAGTAGAAAGGATTTTAATTTTTTAAATCTTTTAGATTTTGTTTCTTTTAGTTTTTCTTTTAGCAGTTTTATTTTTACTATTTTATTTTTTAGAAAGAAAATAGGGGTATGGATGTTATTTAAAGTTATAATAATGCTATTTCCATAAAAGGGTTATTAATACTTTGAAATTTCTGTGATGCTATTAACTATTTTTGTTCTTTTTTAAAAAATTTAGAAAAATAAATTAAAGTTTTGTGCCAACACTGACAACGTATGTCACATGTTAATGTATGTAAAGGTTAAATTTTGTTATGAGGATTATAGTTCTTATGAAAAAAAAAGAAGGTAAAGATTATTGTTTGTAAATATATATTTTGCATCTTTTTAAATTTTCTCGCATCATTTTTAAAATTTTTGTTTGCACACGTTTATTGTTTGCATATATGCTTTTTTGATATGTATGTGTATGTGGTAATAAGTGCTTTATAGTCGTTTTATCAATGTGTTTTTAAAATAATGTTTTTTTAATAATGTAAAGTGTTTTTTTACTCTTTGTGTATATGTTAATATGTGTTATATAATTGTTTTAAAAATGTGTTTAAATATGTATATAAGGAATATATTTAACCGTATATACATATTTAAACATATTTATTGTGTTTATAGTTGGTACATATGTTTATATTATGTTGTTTCCATGTTTTCAAAGTGCTGTGACTTGGTAAACATCTACCTGAAAATCAATTATTGTATTTTAGAGAAGAAGCAGAACAAATGGCTTTAGGTCGTGCAGTTCAACGTGATACGCACCTAACGGCATGGTGTAAGTTAAATACTGAAAATGAAAGAGCACATTGCTATTCTTATGTTGACATTCCTTATCACTTTATATTTGATGATAAACATTGTAAATGGAAGGTTAGACAAAGGGGTGGTAATAAGGTGATAGTAAGAATGGATAAAGTTAATCCAACTGGAGCATTGTTTTTTCTTAAACTGTTACTTTTGCAAGCAAAAGGAGTAACATCTAGGGAGGATGTGCGTACTGTTAATGGTATTGTCCTTGAAACGTTTCGTGAAGCATGTGTTTTGAAAGAATTTTTGACACTGAATGGCAGAATGCTCTTTCTGAGGCGATTTTAGCACGTATGCCAAAGCAAATTAGACAGTTGTTTTCAATTATTTTGACCTTTTGTGAATCTGACAATCCTTTACATCTCTGGAATACATGCAAAGCTTTTATGATGGAAGATTTCATTCACTGCTCAATCCCACTTCTAATAGCTGAACAAGCTACTCTTCATCAAATTGAAAAGATTATTAATCAAAGTGGTAAAACGCTGACTGATTACAATCTGCCTGTTATCGATGAGTTTATTGCCTTAAATATAGAAAATTTTGATGAAAACGTTCAACAACTGAAATAGTAGAATTGTGTATAAACACAACCAGCTGAAATAGTAGAATTGTGTGTAAAATGTTCTTTGCATTGGCAATGGGTGCAGAAGTTTGCATTAACTGAAAATATGAGATTACAAGATGGGGAAGGTGAATTTTCCCAATGGCTTCTAAAACTTGGGAATGGAACAATACCTGTCAAAGAGGAGGATCCTTTTAAAGGAGGCATTAAAATACCAAATCAGTGCATTATTAGAGAAAATGAATCAGTTGTTGAAAAGATTTTTGGAGATGCTGATCAAAATGATTATTCTAAGCACGTGATTTTAACACCAACTAATGTTGATTCATTTTCAATGAAGAAGTGATTGAATATCTGCTGGGTGAGGTCAAAATTTATTTAAGTGCTGATCAAATTGATACTGATGACCTTAATGAAAGAAATAATTTTCCTGTTGAGTTTTTGAACAGCTTTACTCCTTCAGGTATGCTACCTCATTGTTAAAAATTGAAAATTGGTTGTGTAATTTTGCTACTTAAAAATTTAGATCTCAAAGCTGGGTTATGTAATGGTACTCGAATGAAAGTTTGTGCTCTTCAAAATAATTATATTGATGCAGAGGTTTTGACAGGTGTTTCAGGTGGTAAACGGGTTTTTGTTCCTCAAATTCAGTTGGCTCCATCAGATTCTAATTTACCTTTTGTTCTGAAACATCGTCAGTTTCCTGTCAAATTGGCTTATTCAATGACAATTGAAAAATGTCAAGGTCAAACATTTGATAGAGTTTGAGTATATCTCAAAAAACCGTGTTTCTCTCATGGTCAACTATATGTTGCATGTTCAAGAACTAGAGCATTTAATAGTTTGTTTTTCAAAACTGATAAACATCTCATTCAAGATATGGTAGGTGAAAAGTGTTACACGAATAATGTTATAATTTTTTTATTACTTTAATATATTTTTCATAGTTTTTGATAAGTATACCTGTCATTTAATATGTTTATATGTGTTATATGAACCATATTTGTTTATAGCTGTATATATGTTTAAATTATGTTGTTTCCATGTTTTCAAAGTGGTGTGAGCTGGCATTATATTGAGCAAGATTGATAACCTTGCCAGCTAAGCGGTGTACTTATAGCAGAGGTGTGACTTGGCAGCATTTAGTGTCAGGCGGTTTTACTGCTTTAGAGCTAGGTTGTGTTGTCTAGCCTTTTTTTAATTATTCTGGAAACACAATGTCTTTCATATTTTAATTTGGTTTGTTATTTTCGCTGGATTTTAGGATCAAGTGTGTAAATATTCTATTGTTATGTGTTATTGTTGTGATGTTTTGTGTTGATAGACTGCTTGGCTTACCTTCACGTTGGTGTCTATTGTTAAAAATGAATAATAGGTAGTTTTATTATTGGAACTTACTGCTTTTATTTATTTATTAAAAGCCAACATTATGCTAAAAATGCAGTTTATATCTTAATTTGATTTTTTTTTTTTTTTAAAGTTTGTTTTAGTATTGTTAATCCTTTGCACTTCAAAACAGATTTTATAGCTACATTTTCGATAAATGTTTTTATTAACTGCCATGTCAAAATAGGTTTCTATAAATAGGTAAATCGATTTTCAGTTTTTATGTGGTTTTTTTTTTTCTTTAAGATTTACGATTGACGCATTTATACGATTTATAAAATGAAAACCTGATTACCTTTTAGTGTAAATTTCTGTCAGTTAAAATGATTTCAATAGATGCAATTAGTTCAATTTTTTTTTAATTTTCTCTATTTTATGTCTAATAATATTTGTTGTACGTAACTAAGGGGATCTTTTTAAACGGGGAGGTGAATATTGTAGTTTTGCGCATTTGTCAAATATCGAGTTACTTAAGTTTTATTAGGTATTTAACTAATTAATTAGCTTAATTTTGAGGAAAGAAAAAATTTTTATATATGTTAAATTCTTAAATCATTCTTTCACATTTTATTATTCTGGTAAAAGGTCTTCATCAAAAACTTGATTACTCTTAGTAAAAATAGCTCTATTCTCCTGACCACCATTAAGGCAAAAACGGGAAAGGGAGATCCTTTATTAGTGTAAAAATATTTAATAGAATTAAATTTCGAGTAACAAAAGGAATTTTTAGTAAATGGTAGCAAATTACCGTTTATTAAAAACTGTTGAAACAAAGAGGCCATATGTAAAAATGGTCAGATTAGTGCCATAAATAGTAATGGTCTAATGTTCAGTTATTTTTAATTCATTTATTTAGTTGTGGGCATTTAACGTTTTAAAGACAATTTCCTTTTTTAAAGAAACATGTATCAAGGGGATACCAACAAATTAATAATTCATGTATAATTAACGTTCGCTTTATATTACTCTTATTAATTAAAGTTTTTCTTATAAGAACTATAACAAAAATTTAGCTTTTTTCGTCAATTTAAAGCATGATGAAGTGTTATTATTTTCTGTCAGTAACTAAAAACGTATTGTTTTGAACTTAGTAATGTCAGGGAAAATGGTTCTGCCTTATACTGAAATGAGATATATCAGTTTTAAATTTCTCAAATAATGTTAAATAATTGGTAAATTACTTTACCTCCGCATACTTTTTATTATAATTTTACAGATGGTTTAATTTTTTTCAATTTGAAGGCGTTTTTCTAAAAGGGTATTAGTAATGGTTTCGCAACTTTAAATTGTGGAAAACAGCCACCATAAATTAACAGACCGACCATAACCCGTATTACGGGTTGCTTTTTGCTAGTATTAATTATTTACATTTTAAATGCTGCTTTAAAAAACGAGGCCTTTTAATTTGCTTTACGGTTTTGACAATACAGGGGTTCACTTTTAAATGCTTTTTAATTAAAAAAAATGTTTTGAGATTCTTGACATTAAATACCACCTGCAAAAAGTTTAAGAAATAAGATCTCTGCCTCTAATCAATTTTTTAATATAAAGTTAATCCTAGATGATTGATGGACTGTAACGCTTTCATTTTTTGTTAGTTTTTTAAGAAAGCATAATAATGCAAGAATGATTTTTTAATGTCAACTTAATAATAACTTTAGTTAAGAAAATTATGAACTACTTGTTTAAGATTTATTTACGCGTTTTTTACAACATTTCCACGAAACCTAAATGCAACCTAGGTAATAAGGCTCCAAGAAAACATCTTCATTTTTAATGGGATTAATACACCTAGCTAAAGTAAGAAATCGTTTTTTTTGCACAAAGATGAATGTGGTAACAGCCTGCAAAATAAAATAAGCTGATGTCTTTAAAATTAAATACTGAGTTTTAGTATCCGTTCTTATGTTTTCCAATCAATGCCATGGAAATAAACAATATAGAAGCAATAAACAATATGGAACCGAAGATAAAGTACCATAAACTTACTATTATAAGAAATTTGTCGCATAATTCCGCGCAGGTAAATTTTAGTGTTTAAATCTCTGACTCTAATGTTTTGTGTATTTTAATAAAATTAAACGTTACTAAAATATGTAAACATTCTATTAAGGTAATAACCACTTGCAGTTACTCAAGTGAACTAAGGCGGGAAACCAGGAGTTTTTTAACAAAAACTGTACTTATGCTATAGTTGATATTTTGTTTAATGTTAAACAAAATGCCACATATTTGGTACCGTTGGAAAGATTTTTTGATGAATTTCTTGATGCAATTAAAATATATATTTTATAAGTAACCTACGAGATAGGATAGGCGCTAGAAAGTAGCCAATATTTACTACAAAACCTGTCCGCGCACAGAGATTAGCGCTCGTTTTCGGCTAAATTTTGCTTCAGAATATCCGTTGAGCTTTGAGCCATACAATTACATCGTGACAAAGTCTTTTAAATTAACATAGAGCTCGAAAATTAAATAAAAACCGTCTTTTTTTTGTTATACAATAATAAAACTTTGTTTTTTATAGAACAAAAACAAAAGTGATAACGTTTGTCACGTACTTTTTGTGCACAGTTTTCAGTCGGGTTCACTAAAAGGTAATAAAAATTTATAAGTAAATTATGGTTCGGTTGCGCCAAAGATAAATGTAATAAAAATGAGTCTCGATTGTATTTTACTCGGTTATATTTCCTCAATATTCTCGGCTGTAGTTTTCGGTAAATTTATTATATAAATTATCTTACGCGTCATTCGCAACAGAACTGTTTTTTAAAAATTGCTTATATATACAAAAGAAATTATTGACGCCAAATACGGTTTGCATAAATTATAATGTTCTCGGTAGCGAAGCTTACCGCGGTATGCATAAGTTATTAACAAAACAACCGATCGAATTTAACTAAAGCTTTCGGCTTTTTTTTTAGAAAAAAACTGGTTTCCCGCTTTAGTACACTTGAGTAATATACTCACTTAGAAGTATGTATTGCTATATGTGATCATAATTACTATGTATAACCATACTCACTTAAAATTTTTTCATCATTAAATATTTCACTCTATTTGAAATTATTTAAAAGATTTTTAGCAAGGTTTCTAATAATTAAAAAGAAAAAAAAATGAAAAAACTCATTCATGATATTTTGAGTAGAAGTCAAAACAGCTTGTATGTATTTATCTTGAGCTTATCAAAAAATTTCAAGGAACATTAACTTTAAGACTCCAGAAAATAGAGGTAAGTATTTACTCAACTAAGTAAACAAATGTTATCTAGTATTCCAATATTTCTATTAAAATAAGTAACAGAAACTCTTTTGCGCATATGCTTCACATTCTAATTTCGAAGATGATCTTGGAAAACATTCCCATTAAAAGTTCTCTGAATTTGTAAAATTTGACACTTAAAGATGAAAAGTCTATCAGTTAAATGCAATTATATTGGAAAATCGATAAGGCTTTAATTTTAAGGAGATAACATAAAGAAATTAGAAGCTTTACCCTAAATTGACGTGTATTTAAAGCTCTTTTAAAATTTATGCTGTAGAGTTCGACATTCTGTTTTTGTAATTCAAAATAAACTTTGTCACGCATCGAAGGTTAACTTAAACACGAAACATTGGATTGCAACGTGCTTATATGAAAAAGAACAGTATGAAAACGCTTTAAAAATGTTTCGAGAGGTAGAATAAAAGAGGTATGATATAAGGGTTTTTAAGAAAATCATGAAAAAGAAAAGTTGAAAACAGAGGTTTTAGGAGAGAGATATCTAGTTACATTAAATACTAAATACCGGATTGCTATGTGCTTATATAAAAAACATTAGTTCGATAACGCTTAAACAATATTTAGAGAGGTAGAAGAAAAGAGAAAAGTGACTTTAGGAGAGAGACATGCATAAATACTTTATACTTAATACATGGTTAACATGTGCATATATAAAACATAGCAGTTCGAAAATGCTAAAAGTTTATTTAGAGATGTAGAAAATATGCGAAAAGATGTGTTAGGAGAGAAACATGCAATGAACTTATATACTAAATACATGGTTGAAATGTGCTTATATAAAGCAGAACAGCTTGAAAATGCTAAAAGTATATTTAGAGGTGTATAAAATATAAAAAAAGATGTTTTTGGAGAGAAGCATCCAGGTACATTAAATACTTAAAACACGATCCGAATCTTCCTAATAAAAGATAATAATAATTCGAAAACCTGCAAAGATTTTAAATAATGTAGATAATAAGCGTAAAGTATTCTAAGGAGAGTTGCATGCTCATACAATAAATTTTTGAACGAAGTAAAAAATGTCTAGAGAAAAAAAAATTGCAAAAAGAAATGATGAAATACTAAATACTAGATTGAAATGTGCAAAAAGGAAGTGATGAAATACTAAATACTAGATTGAAATGTGCAAAAAGGAAGTGATGAAATACTAAATACTAGATTGAAATGTGCAAAAAGATGTGATGAAATACTAAATACTAGATTGAATTGTGCAAAAAGATGTGATGAAATACTAAATACTAGATTGAAATGTGCAAAAAGATGTGATGAAATACTAAATACTAGATTGAATTGTGCAAAAAGATGTGACGAAATACTAAATACTAGATTGAATTGTGCAAAAAGATGAGATGAAATACTAAATACTAGATTGAAATATTCATTACATAAATTGTGTTTGAGTACTTTGATACAATGTAATAGAAAACGATGGCTTTTTGTATTGTTTCTTTTTTAAATTATATAATCGATGCTTTTTTTTAAATTTATTTGATATCAGAGTTTAACTTCGAGCCTACACTAGCTGAACGGACCTTAATCGTGAACTTAATGAGTTTATCATGTATTTCGTTCTTTAGACTTGGATTTTTATGAAAATGAGAAATACAATCTTTAGAAACCTTGCTGTGCGATAGGGTCCATGTTGCTATGTCGCGCTTTCCGCTGTCGATATTCCAGTGTAAGTATAATTTGCAAATAGAAAAATATGTAGTACGCAGGCTACCTAAGATGGTCTCCGCACCTACCTCAGAGGGTGTAAAAAGGCCTAACCATGAGCTCTAAGCTTTGTCAAGCTAGGGGCAAGCTCAGCTGAGTAGTGGTGAGCTAAAACCCTATTTTACATCTACTAATAAATATTAAGTGTAAACAAAAGTTTATCTCATAAAAATTCAAGTAGCACGTATACAATTAAAGACTTAAAGGCTGTACTGGTTTTAATCAGTTGAAATGTTTTCTCAAGACATATATGGAGTGCTAGAGTTCATTCGAATTTTGTTTCTCATGATTCAAGCCCCTGCTTGAGTTTATGTGGAAAATTATATTAGCTTTAACTCAGGGAATCTAGGGAGCCAAACATCTTCTGGCAATGGTTGTTGTTTCTGAGCCAATACTAAAATAAGTTTGATGAGTGAAATTTTTTTAGTTTTCAATTAAATAATTGAAAGTTCTTCAGATTGTCTTTTCTGATAATTCATGTCCCTTGTTTTTGACCACATGGTCTTGAGGGGATTTTCTCAATATGGATCTTGCACTGTAAGCAACTGTATGCAGTATACATCTTCACAATGTTAAAGTAACCCATATCATACCAATACCAGGAGCGTCACTACATGTACACAGTTATCCTCATGCTTTTTTAAATAGAATTTTAAAGCAAAAATGTTTATATATTGCAAAGATTTTTTGTAGGAAGCAGAGAAACCCAATAAACTACGATTGATATATTGCTGCACTGCATGTGGTAAACACAATAACTTTACTTAAGTCAACTAAAAGTTGACTTAAAAGTGCTTGCAGTTTATAATTAATAATTATGCAACACTTTTTTTTGAAACTTTCATTAAATGAAAAAGATACCTTCAAGTCAGCACATATTACTCAACAAGGAGAAGCCTTTTTTTCACAAGCAATCTGCTACTATAGGTCCTATAGCAATGCTTTTCTTGCTTTTGTTTTCTTTAATACTATCATATGTCTCTACAGATAAATATTAAACATGATTAAACTTACAAAAAACTTCCAATATACCAGATGAGTAATGTATTTAACGAAATTTTTCGAAACACAAATCATATATATATTTTTTAAACAGATATGATGCAAGTTTAACCTGAAACTAACTCTTAGACTAAATATAAAGTTAAATAAGAAAAAGGAAGTTAAAAAGAATATGCAAACAAAAAATGCGTGTTTCATTGGATAAATTTTTAAACGTAAAAATCTTTTTTTATGGGAAAACCTTTTTTTATAGGAAATTCAAGGAATAGTAACACTTTTAAACTCTTTTAAAAGGTAAAACATCCAAATGTTATTGTTAGGTTACCATAGTTATTAAATGACAAACTTAATAATTCATAATTATTTAATCATTTTTAATTACTAAAAAATGGCAAAGTTCAGCTCAAACATTTGCGACAACTTGCTTTTGAACTTTGAAGATGAACCCCAAAACCAATGTAAAAAAAACTTTTTTTAAGATAACCTGCCTAAAGTACTGAACCTTTAGATTTCAATAATAAAATTATTCTACTCCATTTTTTCTGTCTTTTACTAAACAATTCTAAATAACATCTAACATTTAATAATGTCCATTGTCATTATGCAATAACATGCTCAAGTAAAACATCTCATAGTTTGTTTTTAACACTTTATTTAAGCTTTAAGGGAGTACTAGCCCAGATGTAATATTGCTTAAAAGCTATAAGTATAAGTATACTCTAAAACATGCTCAGTCAGCGAAAAATATACAATTTAACTGCATTTTTAAACAACTATTTCTCATGAAATACTTAGTGTTTGCGACTAAAACTTTGCAAAAAGGTTAATAACTTGTTAATGGAGGGTTTTGATCAGAATTACCATCATTCCTTATACAGAATTAAAATGGCTGTATTTTAAACATAGATTTTTTAATTTTTAGGTAAAATTTGTGCTGCCAATGTCAAAATAACTCAACAACATCTCAACAACTGCCAAATATCTCAACAACAGGAAAATATAAATACCTCTTTTTGCTTAAATAGCTCTTTTTGGTTAAATCCCTTCAAAATAATCTGATGAACTATTTGTGAAAAGTTTAGCCTTAATCTTCAAGTAGTAGAAAAAATAATTTTATTTAAAGTTTAAAAATCTGTTTATAGAGAAAAAGCAAAATAGCAAAAAAAAAACAACAATTTAACTGTTATTATTATTTTAAACAATGGAAATAATGTAATGGTAAAGTTGATATAAAGCAAAGGAGATATATATAAAAGATTATAGAAACAAATTTGTTGATTAAATTTATTGAAAATTAGCCCAAAAGTAAGCAATGTTTATGTTGCTATACTGTTGCTAAGGGCTTCTTTTTAAGATCATATTTATAAATTGAAGTTTTCTATAACTAAATTACTTATAAACATAGTAAAACTATACATTTTTAAAATCAAAAGTTATTCAGTTTTCCAAATTTGAAGAAAAAAAAAATCTGAAATTGTTGAAATTCTTAAGGCTCGCGCCACCTTAAAGAATCAAATAACACAAGAGTTTAATCCTCATTACATCTTTATAACACCATACTTAAAAATCTAAGAAAAACTGAAGGCCTAAATAGAAACAAATAGTGTAAAAGTATAATTAGTAACTGCGTTTTCTTGATGCCAAAAATTTAATGTGGGAGGTCTACCTAGTTTAAAAACTTGCATGTTTACACAGAAGTTGAAGAGACAATAAAACAATATTTAGATGAAAAAGTTCTTAGCGCACAAGAACAGAAATATTAAACTTTACTTACACAATAATTTTGTGTTATAATTTATTCAATATTGGATGCTTTATTTTCCAAAGAACTTAGCTTAAACTTTTGTTTAAAGATACTTTTAAAATTTTTTAAGATTTTTGAAAAATTTAAAAATTTTAACTATCAAACTAATATGCAAGGTTTTACGGATTTTAAAATTAAATTACTTCAGAAAGTAATCAAGTAAGGTTCTGAAATTAATTTTCATAAAGACGAGAACAATTTATTTATTTTTTAATTTCAATTTTTTTGTGCTAAATATGTAATGAACTGTTTGGCAATTTTACTACTTTTTTGTTCAAAAAGTATTGACGCTTTTTTATGAAAAACTGACTTGAATAAATATATTTCAATATATATGTATAATACAAAGGACAAAAAAGGATTAAAATACAAATGGAATTACGAAAAGAATCCTGTACATGGGTTGTGAAGAAGCTTGGCATTAAAAAACTTATCAAAAGCTCTGCTTACAAAAATCTATTGAAAAAAGGGTTTCTTTAACCCTTTAACAGTCCGCGCGTTTTCTTAAAAACGGTCGCTATAAGTTTTGCGTTTTTTTTGAAGTGGTCTCTAAATGTCCCGGCTATTTAAAAACTTCGTTTTTTTACTTTTAATTTAAAAAAATGTTTTTACTATTTTAACACTATTAAACACAAAACAACACTATTATTCATGTACAAGAATTTTTAACCATACTATAATAATAGAAAATGTTTATAAAAAATAAGTTCTAACATTCAGTCTTTGTGTGAAAAGTCATAAAACATGGAGCTGCACAAAGTCCAACATCACATTCTATGCATCACACATCACAGTCCTACATCATATTCTAGCTCTTAAAACATTTTTAGCCCCATCAATAGAGCAAGTTGAAATGGTATAAACATCCTTTTTATCTTTCCAATGTGTTATCATGATATTTGTTTTTTCTTCGTAAAGAACTTTGCGTTCATTTTTATTTAACTTTTCATGGATAGAAATAGGTAAACCTTTTCTGTTTTTTCGAAGTGTTCCTATGGTATCTGTAGATCATAGCAATAATACTAATAAAAGGTCATAGGAAGAATACCAGCTGTCAACGTAAAGTTTGTAACCCTGATCAAGTAAGCCATTTATAAGAAACATAAAAATTTTTGTTGCAACGTAGCGATAATCTGAACTTAGAGTATTAGTCAGCTCAGATCCTATATATAAAATGGATTTCCATGCACATCCTGAATCTGACTCGCATAATGAAAAAGTTTTTATACCAAATCTGGCACTTTTGCTGCGAATACAATGTTTCCAAAAAAGTCTTTATTTCCACAATAAAAGTGGCTCATCAATTGATATATTTTGTGTAGGTGTATACACCTCTTGGAATTATTTCGTCAAATAATCCCATACTGCGCTTATTTTGGATAAAACAGGATATTTATTTGGTAATGTGGTAGAATCAACAAAATGAATAAACTTATCGATTAACTTGAACTTGTTATAGGATAACAACCACTTAATACCAGCACTTGCAATTAATGGATTTGTGGTGTAATAAATTTCATACGTGGGCTTCCAAAGTACTCCTTGATGTAAAAAAATTGCAATATATTGTCTGACCTCTGAAACTGTCACAGGCAACCAACGCCTCATTCTGAATTTAACTGATAATTCATTTTTATTTATAGTTTGGGAAGCATATCGATTAGTTTCATTAAAAATAAACTCACAAATTTCATCTGTAAAGTAAAGCTCTAACAAATAAAGAGGATCATTTTTGACTATTTCCTGATTGCACCCAGAAATACCGGTAAATTTAAAGCGGTGAACTCTATTATTTGAAGATTCAGATTTCCAAATCAGTATGTATGAGCCAGGAAATACATTTTCTAGGGAAATGTCACTAGAACTAAGAGCATCGACCAATACAAGCATTTCTTCTTCTACACTTAACTCTAATATCTCTGGTTCGGAATTTTCTTCATCATAAACATCAGATAAACTATATTCTTTTTCTAAAACCTCACTCAACTCCTCGTTTTTATCGAATGTATAATTTTCTATTTCCTAGCGAGTAAATATTCGCTTTTTCGTTAATAATTTATGCACTGAAAAAACATGCTTGTGTGCCATATTTAAAATAAAAGTGATCACGTGCAAAAGTAAATTATTGAATAAAAAGCTTATTAATTATCCAGTAATAAATTTTGTGACGATTAGAAGTATAATTACTCATAAAAAGACAGAAATTATGAGGAGATACACTGAAACGTAATATTACGGCATGGACATTCAGGAACCACTTTTAGTTTGCGTAATATTACGGCATGGACATTTAGAAACCACTTTGGATTTGCGTATTATTACGGCATGGACTGTTAAAGGGTTAAGAGTTTTTGCGGTGTTAACTATTTTATCATTTCCACGCTGTTATTTTTTGTGAAAGCAGCCCGTTTTCATGCTAACGTAGAAGTAACTTTAGTTATATTAAATTATCAGTCGCATAAAATAGTTGAAATCTAAAAATTTTAAATTTGTTTAAACTTTAAAACATAAAACAAATTCTTTAAAGCAATATGAAAATAGTTATTACTTCTGAGTCAAACTTGATGCTTTGCCTATGGTAATAAATAAATTTGTAGCTTTTCCTATAGTATAATTGCTGAATAAGATAGTATCATAGCTTATACAGTAATTACGCTTATAGAACGACGCAAACATAACTTTAATCTGTCTAAATGCCATGATTTTTTTATATTCTGCTCGGTTAAGATATAGCAAAAAATATTATAAAATTTCATTCAAAAGGGGAATTTGTATCATGGAGTTGATACAGGACCAACAGCATCACTACCAGACACATTTACACGGTCCAACGCAGCTTTAGCTTTATTTACTTGATGTAAACCGAATGCAATACGGCTCTAAATCTTGATGATTAAACATCTGACAAACCTGCGAAAAACGCTAAATGCACAGACTCTTCTTATGATTTAGCAATACTGGCCCATTTCCTAAAGTCAGCCAAGATCACTTCAGCTTTCTCTCCGTCGCTTAATCTTCATTTTGTGATTAATTTGTATGTAGTGTGGGCATCTAGAGAAAATACTGCAAAAAATATACGCACGTCCACAATCGTACCTTTTTAATATTTCGAGGTAAAAGCATCCTATACTGAATGGGCAGCTTCTCTGAGAAGAATCTGAAATAGTAGTTCAAACTTTAGATTCCGATAATCAGCAATCACTTTTGTTCGTTGTATGCAAACTGTAGCATCCAAAATGCTATCATACGTTTTGAACATAGCAAACAATTTCAAACTTTGCCCAGTTAGCTTGCAGCTTGCAATGTTTCTCAAAAATATCAGAAAAACCAACTCATATCAGCAATTTACACATATTTACAATAATTTTCTAACAACTGTAAAAATTATTAACTCCTTAAGGCCATTAAACGTTCAGAAAATTTTCGCAACAGAACTGCAGGTAAATAAGAAATGTAAGCAAATAAAATGTCTGAAAATAAATGGAGTTCAAAACTACATTATCCCCTATTTCAGTTTGACAAGGATAAAAAAAATAGATGCGGAAATTAGTAAACTTGAAAATATACTACTCATTTCCAAACACTAAATAAAAAAGTAAATACAGTAAGTATTCTTCAAATGATGGAGTAATATTGAATATCATTCATATACCAGAAGGTTGTTTTGAGCTAGCATCTGCTAACAGTGATATGCCAAAACATATGGAGTGAAAGGTCTTTTTAATTACAATCAGTATTATATAAACATTTGAGTAAATCAAATAAAATTAAATCTTTGCAAATGTTGAAAATTATTTAAAAAAATATTTAAGTTGGTATCAAATTGATTATCAACTACACAATGCCCATGTCATGAGTTTTAGTTTCATATATCAAAAACAATATCAAATGCACACAAACAACGAAAAAACATATCATCTTAATGTCCGTTTGTTGCTAACAATGAGTGAAAATTTAAAAATAGGGTTTGAAACTTGATAATAAATTTTCTAAAAGAGTTGTTCAACTCATGGTTAATGATGATATATGGCGTGTGATTGATAAAAAGCCTACCGTTTTTAGAAAACTTAATCATCTTAACTTAAGTGATGTTTTAAGTTTTTGACATATTGGAAAACAAGCAGAATGAGCTGTAAATTTACTACCAGAAACAGATTTAGAATCATTTTTCTAGTAAAAATCACTTGATAAATTCGGTTTCAATCCAACCGCAATCAAATTTTAATGAAGAAGGAGCATCAACACCGTGAATAGAGCGAAACTTTGTTTAAAAGTATGGTAATACATTAAGGGCAGAATTAAACTTGAGTAACCGTAAAATAAAAAATGAAATATATCTAACTAGCGTACTTGATACTGCTGCTGAAATAAAGGTTGAAAACAATTCACTGTCTCTAAAAAACTCTGTAAATACCTACACATATGGGTTAATTAAAACGTTCATAAAGTTTTGAGTGTAACTGACCCAACTATTAATCAAGATTTTGCTACAAAAGAATTTGTTAAAAAAAAAGGCATTATTTATAAAAAATTCTGGAAGTATAATGAGTGGTAAGATCAACATGGAAACTAATAGAATAGCAAGTTTAGCATATCCTTCAGTTGATGAAGATGCATTTATTAGAGCTATTCTGATGAAAACGTTATTTGAATGTTAATGGTCAAAATAACTTATACTGATTTAAAAATAATACTTGGCAAACTTAGCTGAATGTCAATATTTAATTGATAGAGGTATGAGTACAGAGTTAACTATGATAGAGACAAGAAAGATATCCGCATTTTTAAGTAGAATTCTTACTGGCTTGAGTGCAATACTATGCCTTACTGCAAATCAGCTGAACAGACGTTCAGATAGGAATAATGAGCGATATTACATACATTTCAGTGGAAATAATTCTGCAAGATTTCTATCAGCAATAAATTTAAACCCTGTTTTTGGTGTAGCTGATTTCGTTAATATACTTATGGTATACAGATTAAAGATATATACTGCAAATAGTTACGTCGTAAGAACTTGTTTATTCTCTCACGATGATGGCGCATAATATTAAATCTTTTCTTATAAATCTTAAAGTAGTTAATGGTTCCAGGAAATAATAATCATTCGCTGGCGATTGGAAGTGGTCTTGTTTAAAATAATGCTCCTATTGCAATTAATAAACTAAAGCAAATGCTTGAGCTTTAAGTTAATTAACATGTTTATATATTGTGACCTTCTTATTTGTTCATCAGCTCATTCCGTGTGATACGATTGAAAACGGTTTGATTACTTTACTTGCCCACCCTTAAAAAGTATGCAAATACCATTTGTTGGGTTAAACCCAACAGGACTCGTAACGCTCGATGAAAGTGTAAAAATTTTTACACTTTATAAAAGTCTTTTAAGTAATGATGATCATATATAAGCACAGTATTTAACTTTTTGCTGAAAATTTTTAGTGGGTTATTGTTCTAATATAAATAAGCACTGAGCTTGAAATTGTGCGAAATACTACATGAAGCATTTAAATGACGATGAGTAATTAATTTCATTTGAATAATTTTTCACATTTAATAGCAGTATTTCCTTTTTATTTTACTATGATCAAATATACTAGTCTTACCTCATGGTACTTATACCCACTTTAAAATAACAGTTTATTCGCACCTGCACCTTTGCACTCTTTACAATCATTTTTAGCTTTCAGGTTAATGCGAAATCCATTAGCATCTTTACCCTCACTCAAGCATACCCAACATTTTGCACTTCATACGTGCTGAAATCTTTTTTTATCTTTATTTGCTATTACATTATTCCTTAAGAAATTTACAGCTTTAACTTTTTTCCATCATTAATATATATTCGTCTATTTGGTCAGCTTAGAATTATTTTGTTTTATCTGTCATGAATGTTGGGAGAAAAGGAGATATTAATTTTAGTAACAAATAATTACTTTTAAAATAAGTTATATTTTTTAAAATAATGTTTTCATATTTAAAACATTAAAAGCAAAAATTCTCAAAAATGAATAACTCACCAGCCCTGTTAAGCCCATTTCGAGGAATTATTTAAGCTATCCCTAAGACACTTAAGAGTAACTGTTTTCTTTATAAACTTGATAAAACTTTTTCCATCAGATTGTGAAGTATACAACTTAAAAACTCCATTCCCCTTTTAAAACCGCGTCATTTTAACGCATTAAATACATTAAAACCGTACATGCATTAACAACTACGTATATTAACACCCAAACGCTTTTAACACTTTACATACTTAACACCTATAAACACGTTAATTGCATATTAAAGACGGCATTGACGACACCATAATGCTCATGATTGATTGAAACTCTAACATTAAGTGATATAAAAACTACCATTAAATAATCAAAACAAAAAATCTGACATCTTCTATTACATTAACTGATATTGTCAAAGTGAAATCTAACGTATTTGTATATGCACATTGCAATCTGAGACTTTGTATTTAATCTATACACAAATTCAACTCTTAAATCTTATTTTGGCATATTTTCTACTTTACTAAATATATTTTACTTCTTTCAAAAGAATTTAGCGTATGAGCATGCATCTTTCAAACAATACCATTTCGCTAAACTTCTACAATATTTCAAACATTCTTTCAGCAATTTCGATTTGCTGTTTTTCATTTAAGCAACTTGCAATCAAGTGTCTATGAGAAAAAGTTTCTGCATGTTTCTCTCCTTGAATCTCTTTTCGCATTATTTCTACATCTCTGAACATTTTTTCAGCGTCATCGAGTTGTTGTTTTCCATATAAACACTGTGCAATCATATATTTAGCGTATATTGTTTCTTCATTTTTCTCTCCTAAAACCTCTCTTCGGATTATTTCTACGTCTCTGAACATTTTTTCAGCATCATTGAGTTGTTGTTTTCCATATAAACACTGTGCAATCATATGTTTAACATTTATTGTTTCTGCATGTTTCTCTCCTAAAACCTCTTTCCGCATTATTTCAACATCTCTGAACATTATTTCAGCGTCATCGAGTTGTTGTTTTCCATATAAACACTGTGCAATCATATATTTAGCGTATATTGTTTCTTCATTTTTCTCTCCTAAAACCTCTCTTCGGATTATTTCTACGTCTCTGAACATTTTTTCAGCATCATTGAGTTGTTGTTTTCCATATAAACTCTGTGCAATCATATGTTTAACATTTATTGTTTCTGCATGTTTCTCTCCTAAAACCTCTTTCCGCATTATTTCAATATCTCTGAACATTATTTCAGCGTCATCGAGTTGTTGTTTTCCATATAAACACTGTGCAACCATATATTTAGCGTATATTGTTTCTTCATTTTTCTCTCCTAAAACCTCTCTTCGGATTATTTCTACGTCTCTGAACATTTTTTCAGCATCATTGAGTTGTTGTTTTCCATATAAACACTGTGCAACCATATGTTTAGCATACATTGTGTCTGGATCTTTTTCTCCTAATACTTCTTTTCGTATTATTTCGACATATGTAAAAATTTTTTCAGCTTTGTCGAATAGTTGTTTTTTATATAAACACATTGCAATCCAGTATTTAATATGTAGTGTTTCTAGATGTTTCTCTCCAAATATTTCTTTTCGTATTATTTCGACATCTCTGAAAATGTTTTCAGCATCGTCGAATTGTTTTTTTTTTATATAAGCATAATGCAATCTGGTGTTTAGTACGTCGAGTTTCTCGATGTTTTTCTCCTAATGTTTCTTTTTGTATTATTTCTACATCTCTAAACATTTTTTCAGCATTTTCTATTTCTTCTTTTTTAAATAAGCACATTGCAATCCAGTATTTAGTACATAGTGTTTCTACATGTTTCTCTCCCAATTGTTCTATTAGCAAATATTCTACATCTCTATACAATTTTTCAGCCTCATCAAATTGTTTTTTTTTATATAATTGACGTGCTTCACAACTTTTTATATTCAGCGCGTTTGCATGCCTCTTTCGATCTTCGTGTTCTGTTAAATAAAAAGAGGAGGACTTTAATTTTTGTGAAAATTAAAGTATATTTTTTATATAAATATACTGCTAAAAGAAGACCAATCAAAATGTTTTTAAAGTTTAAAAAATCAGAATTCAAAAACACATTTTAAAGCCAAATACTTTCGCTTCTCTTCTTAAATGATAACTTTGATTTATTTTGTTGTATTATTACTTATTTGCATTTCCTTGAATATTAATGTTTAAAATATTAAACTTAATAAATTTCTTGAATTATTTGCTACAAAGGGTGCGAGTGTATGTTTAGCTATCAATGGTGTGAAGATGTATGATTTAATATCACTGGATATTTGCTAAAGCTGGATAAGCAAGATTAAAATATTAAAGTTAATAAATTTCTTGAATTATTTTGGTAAACTAATGATAAACAAAAAATAAACTCTATTGGTGTCTTCTAAGATGACGGAAATGAGTTTTCCCTTTAAGTTCTTTAAGAATATCACCACTTTGCATGGTCAAGGTTGATCCGAAAAGATATTAGTTCAATCACTTATTCAGAGATGCACGTTACATAATCACTTTAAGGCGAACACAAATGTTAAAACTCATGTTAGGCAACTTAAGTTAAAATTGAAGTACACTGAGTCTAAATACCAGTTTGAAAAGAATATAATGGAAAATGGAATATGAGAAAAACAAACATCAGCCAAGATTTGTCACAGGAAGTTCTTCTACACTAAAGCGATCCCTCAGTGGTGCAAAAAAGGATTGATACTTAAGACAAGCTCAATACATTCAACTTAAATCTTCCAGTATACTGTTAAATTGGGCTTTAGTTTATAATTATGTTTATCCCAAATGCTAACTATGCACGCTAGAAAATTAGTAAAATATTGCTTACCCACGATTTTAAGTTTTTTATTAAATTAATATTTTACCAACAAATAAAGTTTTTTGTTAAATTAACATTTTTAAAAAATGAGAATACTTAATATTCCAATGTTCGTTATCATTACTCGACTAAACACAATCACAAAGTCGAAGTTACTTTGTTACACAGGTGACTTGAATTTCTAATCTTCGTGCAAGATTTTATTTAAAGTTAATGAACAAATTATTATGGCTAACATACGACTAATTATCTAATCATAACTAAAGTAGTGCAGAGAGCAAAGTCGTTTCATTACGAAATAATGAATAAAGAGTTTCTTAGTCAGTTTTTAGAGTTTAACTCCGAAAAAAAGACATTCTTTCTTCCACGGATGTAAAATTCCCATAATTGGCACGTTTGCCGCATTTTTTTAATCTTTGATTGTGCTCCTGAATATAATTGCAGCAGCGTCATTTCCACTAAAAACATACTTACAAGTTTGTGAGCAAAGGCATTCATAAGAGCTGCTATTACAAGAATGTTGTTTGAAAATTTGCATTTTACAAACAAGTTCATCAAATTCATTTATTACATCGATTGTTGTATTAATCGATGAAACTTCGTAAATCTCAAGAGTATTTCTGTAAAAGTTTTTTATGAGTAGTTTCATGTTTGAAACATTAAGACGTTTGGTTGAGTTTTTTGAACTCAAAACAAAAAGCAATATTTAAATCTTTCTAATTATCCCTTTGATCAATGAGAAAGCCCGTTTTGTAAAGAAATTATTTTCCCAATTTCGTTACACCCTGAATTCATAATTCAACCGTGAGATTTTGCTAAATGCCTCTTCTTATTTTTTGAAAAGAGAAATAATGATCTCCAGTTTTCTCTTTTCTTGAAATATTGAGAACTGTGTATTAAACTTTTTAAATATTTTTAAACTTCATTGACAAACAAGTTCACTTGCAGCATAGTTTTTATTTATTATATGAATTCTTCTTTACTTTTTTTTTTTTTTTATTGAATAGTTAAAAACCTTGGCAACGATCTATATAATAATTCAAAAGAGAGTGAAATATCTGACATTGAAAAACTTTTTAGTAAGCATCATATATATATTAGCTTACAAAAATGGTTACCCATTTTAGTAAGATATAGTTTTATTGAAATACTTACACTAAACTTTTGAACCAAATACTTAAGGCAAAAGTTTGCAAGAGTGAAGTTTTGTGACAAATTTCCTTTATTGTTCATAACATTAAAGTAGGATACCTCGTTTTTGGATTATTGCATATTTTTATGGCATAGCCTGAAAAGCAAAAATGAAAACAGCTTTGCGATAATAAATGGAGTTAAAATGGACAGTTTTCTATAGCTCAATATTTATTTTTTAAACGATTCAGCTTCTTTTCAATTCTCTTTTTTTAACAAAAATATAACAGACCCTCTGCATTATCAATGCAGATTAGAGCAACACAAATTTAAGTGCCATTTTTTTTATATACAGAATTAAAAATAAAAACAATTGAGAAGGTAAATAAAAAGAAATAAAGGTAAATAAAGAGGAATAAAAAAAAAAAAAACCAAAGAAAAATAAACCAAATATTCTGTTAATAAGCAATTAAAAAGTATTATAAGACCACATCTTTGAAGGTACTTTTCTCTATTAAGCTAATTCTTTCTCATTTATTCTGTCGAGAGTCTGTCCTCAGCCGAATTGAGCTCTAGAATGACACGATAAACAAGTAGTGACTGTTTGCTAGCGCTCAATCTGTAATACTCTTTATGCATTACTTATGCCTTTTGCCTGATGTTACTGAAAAAATAGAAGCAGAAAACAATACAATTCCGGAAATCTTTACTGGATTTCAATAATCAATCAAACCATCATTAAAAGCGTTTCAAATTTTAATGAAAAAAGTTGATCTCATTTGAGAAAACTTCCAAGTACGTCTTCGTTTCTTACATGCCAACCTAATGTTCGTAAGGTCAAAAGGTGTGGATTTTATTCGTGAAAAGAGAAAGTAAAACTTCTCTGCATCAAGCAAATTCTTTTAGTGTTTAGCAATTAAAGTTGAATGAAGACACCACGAAAGCTTCTTGTCGCCATAGTTAATTGTTGACGTATATTACGCACAGGGGGCTGTTTCTTTTATCATAAACTGAGCTAAAGTTTTTTAATGTTGCTTTTTACCTCCTTAAACTCCCTTAGTCAGATGACGCTGTAAATTTCCTTGTAAATCGTTTTCGCAGTGTAACGGGCGATGCGTTTTTCGCATTGTAACGGGCATTTGTTTTGGGACAAACTTTAATTTTTCTTCTTACTTAAACAATCGATGCTCATGCAAAAGAGTTTATGGAATCTTTATTATACTAAAAGATTGAAATTTTTGAATGTATTGTTAAATATATTTATTTAAAATAAGTTTAAATGCTGTAGAATGAGTCTTTTTAAAAGCGTCTTTAAACTTTACTCTTTGTGAAAAATCTACATATTAAAAAAGTGGATTCATAAATCATTTTAAAAGGTGGAAGAGATTTTAAGTATTTTTGAGTTATCATAGAAATACTTTCTATGATAACTTAAAAATACTTAAAACTGAATTTATTTGGTTTTGAAAAAAAGCGCTCTAATCACTTGACTCTTTCAAATAGAGAAAACAAAATCAACCTTAAAGACTTGTAAACAATCGAAGTGGAATCAGTCAAAATACTTAAAACTGAAGTTTGAGTCTTACGTTTGGATTAATTGATTTTCAATTAAAACAAGGACAAATGGTTGTCAATTGAAAAAATGAGTATTCAATATAGAAAACGCAAAAAGACTCCCAAATACATTAAAGTACAATAAAAGCAGAGAAAAGTAGCGATACACTTGTTAACCAGCTCTAGAAAAGGAAATCACTGTTGGTTATCGATGCTGAAAAATACTTTTGTTTTGCAGATGATAACGTACTTTGAATTTCTAAATACAACATGAACATCAAAGAAACATGCCCAGAAAATGCTCGTTGAGAAATAGAAAATGTTGAAACATTGTTAATGTTGATAATCGTATATGGTTGTGGTATGTGCGAGCCATTGTTTCGTTCCTTTAAGAGTATGGCAATACACAAATCTATATAAATGAATGTTTATTGGTTTGAACTTTTCAGACTTTCTTATGGAAAGTCTTAAAACAAATTAAAATATATTGCGGATAGTTTTTTCATATAACAAATAACTGATTTTTCTTCAAGTAAAAATATAAAAATATGAAGATTGGAAACTCATGAAAAAACGGTTATATTGAATAAGTTATCTTCGATTTTGCTTAGGTTGATGGGCTAAAATTGAAAAACTTTACGTTTGCGGTAAAAAATAAAAATATTGGCATGCTATTAATTTAACATTTAAGTAAAGAAAATGTTAAGTTAAGTAACTTCCCCGTTAAAACTTGATTCGCACAGAAATCACATTCTGAACAAGAAATCATTAAATAACGGTTAAGAAACTCTTTTACATAAAACAACAAAACCATATTAAAAAAATACAGCGCAAGAAAAATAGGGCTGCACTTACGAATCATTTGGATCTCATTAAAAATATCTGTTTTACCCATCAATCTAAGAGATTTTTCGACCACAGACATAACGCCGGAATGGCTTTGTAAAACGAGCAAGTTAAGTAGCTCGTCCATTTTAAGCTGATCGCTGTTTTTATTAAGATCGATGTTATCAATAGTAGCTTTTGAAAAACTAGCTTCTTCCGCAAACCTTTTCCACTCAGGAGCTATTTTATCAACCAAAATACATTTTATTCTTTGGTCCATGATGAATGTGTCTAAAACAAAAAAGATTTCTGCATGAGTTTTTTATTATTAATTCATTCATTTTCTAAAATGGATTTTTGATCTTTTTTTTAAACTGACATTTTAAAAACTTTTTAATAATAATACTCAACTGTTGAAATACCCTATGTTGAAATGTACTTAAAATTAGAAGTGATAGGCTAGATTATCTTTCCAAGAGTTACATCATACGTATTTGACTCCTAGTACAGATGTGGAACGTAAATAAATACGGATCAAACTGAGCCGTTTGGTTTTGGAAGAGGGTTTGAATAGAAGTAGAAAAATGAAATAAAACATAGATTTTCTAAAAATGACCATTATTCAGATCAAATTTACTTATCGCTGTTTGACAATATCACCATGGTAGTTGTTTTAATAGAGAAAGATGCGTCTGTGTTGATCAGTTAACAGAAAACAGTTTAAATGATACCATTAAAAGAAGAAATTAGAAACAATGTCACAATATATAATATAAAAGTTCAAAAATGAAATGTGTTTTGTTTAAAATAGAAAAGGAATGTAACCATGTAATTAACATATCCAATATAAATAAACTACACAAAATTTCTACAAAAGATTTTTATTGTGGGGCAAAAATTAATTTTCCAATTTATTATATAAAATTTTTATAAACGTATAATATGTATAGTTGTAAAAAAAACTAGCGCATAATAAGGTATTTAAGGAAAAGCTAACTAAATACTGAAAAATGCAAATTAAGTTGAAGCCATCTTACCTTATGATAAAAGCAAGATGGTTTTAGCTAAACTTGTTTATACATAGCTCACAGTAAAAAATGTTGTTTTATCTTTTTCATATAATTCTGCACATGAATAAAGTACCCACCTGAGGCAATCACCTCTAAAAAGCCAATATTCAACATCAGTTTAGTACATTTTTCGGACAGTAAAAACAAAGAGTGCTTTCCTCTAACTATTTCAAAACTTTCCTCTTTTTCAATCCAAAAGTTTTTTTTCCATGTGGTTCAGCAGTTACTTTTTACTTTAATGCAAAACGATTTTTGTTTCCTATGTTATATATTTCCTTGATTTTTGATGAAGTTGGATCGTTTTGAATCAGGGTGTCTAATAGCGATGATTTATATGAAAAGATGGTCAGGATTGCAATTTTTCCTCTTTTCTTTGACAGTCTCGTTTATAATCCCTGCTTTGGTACTGGGATAATAAACCTTGAAGACACTTTTTCAAACAATGAGGTGGATTGCAAATAGATGAAGTTAAAGGCCTAGAGGAGGTGGATAGTTATGCTGATACATTCAGTATAATTTTCAACTTCGTTCAATCTTGCTGATATAAGCCATATCAAGGGGCTGCATTTGATGTGTGAAATGCGGAGGCAAAAACAAAAGAATTGCACCATTCTATCGCGCATGTTTTTCGATTTCATTCTTTTAGTAAAAGATTAATGTTCAGCTAAAAGAAGTAAAATTTGTGATATTACTTTTGCACCAGAATATTGAATAGTATTTTTTGAGCAAACAACAAGCAACTTTTTTTCTTATCCACCCACTTGAGTGACATTCAGACTAGGTACCTGGTTGTCTCTCATCCATTAATTCTGTCTTCATTCGTTTACGAGAATAAATTATTATGGACTGCATGTACCAACCTCTTGATAAAGAGCAAATAACTGCTATAACAAGCTGATCCTTATCAGCTAAAGTGAAAGAACCAACTTGTCTATAACCTTTGGTTAAAACAATGTTAGAGAGACACTTTGAAACTAAACATATACATGTTTCGTCACACTTCCAGATGTTTTCAACATGAAGCCTTCTTGTATCCTTAATAATCTTCAGTAAAGAAAAAGTGAATCAGCAGTCACTTGGTCAAAGCTCATGGCATGAGCTGCTAATGTAGCAACAGGTTGCTACGAGATAAATGTTTGGATAAATGTTTGGAATGTCTCTTCTTTAAAAGTATACTCAGTTGGTATCTAATGAATAACAATTACCATTTGTGATGACGTCATTGTTTTATATTTTTAGAAAGTGAACTCAAGATATACGCGGAATATATATGGTATATGGAGAACATAGATCTTCAGTCCAAATATTTACTTTGTGACATTTTTACTTTCATAAAAACATGATATATAATTATTCGATAACTCAAGTGATAATTCAAAACTAATCACTACTTTTTTGATTCATACTCATAACAAAGTTTATTTATAGAAGAACCAATTTGCTCCAGCACACCTATTTTGCACCAGCTTCCTCTATATAGTTTTGACACTTTGAAATATACTCAGTTAATAGAAGAAGAACTGATAATAATATCGCATCATGGATATTAAAATTACAAATATAGAGGGAAAATAACTGCAGCTCTAGCCATTACTTTAATATTACCAACAACGACCATTAAGATAACTTCCTTTTTAACTCCGTAATTTGCAACTACTTGTGTGTATGTTGAGATGATTGAGCAATAAGTGTATCTCTTTTAGCTGCTTTTGTGAGAAAGGAAGTGGATGAAATTGGAGTGGATGAATATGCAATTAGAACTTTCAAAAAAAGTGTGTAAACTTGTTTCTTTTGTGAATGCATAAAGACCCAGCAAGCACACAAAGTTGAAATAATGTTTATCGACGTTGATCAACGTTATTTCAACGGTGTTTCAAACTTGTGTGCTTGCTGGGGAGTTTCGTTTATGCCAGGCTATCCTTTATTAGTTAAAAAGAGAAATACATATGAGAAAATTTAGAGAATAATTAAAACGAATACAACAAAGATGATTGCTGAATACTAGTTTAAACCTCTATTTTTCGAAATAAATAGATTATGAAGATATTTGAAAAAAAAAATACGCAGCAACTGGCTCGCTTCCTAACGTTTTATCATGTAACTCGGTATTAAATCTACTTATCCATCCGGATAAAAAGATTTAACATCAGGTTACTTGAGAAAACATTATTTATGGTTACATGAAAGGCAGTATTTGACATTTTAGCATGAAAGTTTTAGTAGAAAAAAATTGATAATCTTGAATCATCGCAAATTACGTTTTTGAAAAGGAAAATTTCAATAATTAAAAGTTAATTATAGCTTAATAAAAAATATTAGACATTAGTTCGCTGTGTTTTATTACCAATGCATATATTACCACTTTTTTTTGTGCTAGTCAGAACTTGTCAAGTATTCTATATTGGTATTTTTCTCATAATAATGCGAATACCGCAAAAAACTTATTATCGGAAAAAAGAATTCGTTTACCCTATGCCCGTATGTTAGTGACTGCGTAAGTACATACGCATTTTATCAATCGTTGGTAGAGAGATTATCAAATGTGAAATGTGTTAAACGTAGCCATAAAAAAAGCTCATGAAAAATAATGACTGCAAATTAGTGCTATAAAACTAATTGCTTGTTACCTTTTTAACAGATTTTTTGTTCCTTTTCGTTTTATCTGACAATGACAACTTTATTTAATTTTTTTAATATTAGTACGATTGTAGTAAAATTTATCAAAATGCCACAATGGGATACTAAAGATCTGAGGGAATACTTTTAAAGAAGAATTCAATTGATTATTGTGATCATTAATCCATAAAGTAATAATGCGGTAATAACTCTCTTCGAACATCAATTGTTTGAAAATGAAAGGTTTAATTTTGTCGAGTTCCAAGAAAAAGGAATGAGTAACATAGCAATGACAAATCTACGCACTTAGTGACGACAAAGATCCACAAAAAATCACACAAAAAAAATGATAGTCACCGTACATATTTTCCATACATAATTATATAAAGTTATACTCAAATGCTAATTCAAATTTAAAAACGAAATCTTTTAGAGAAAATAAAGTGACTGTAGAAAACAAACGAATTCTATCAATGGTTGATAGAAATATTATCAAATGTGAAATTAATTAAACGTAGTTAAAAAGTTAAGAAAACTAATTTCAAGTTACCATTTACACAGACTCTTTCTACCATCTCGTTTTACCCATTGAAGAAACGTTATTTGATTATTTTAATATTAGAACGATTCGTCAAATTCTAAGAAAAAGTGATGAGTAATATAGCCATGACAAATCTACGCACTTAGTAACGGCAAAAAACCACACTCAAAAAATGATTATAACCGTACTTATTTTCTAATATAATTATATATACTTATATTCATAAATGCTAATTCAAACTAAAAATATTCTTGTTGTATATTTTTTTTATGGTTAAAGAAATAAGTTCGAAATAAAAAATTTATATGTGTAACGTTTCAAATCGTAAATTACTTTCTACATTTCTTCCAAATTTTTTGGGAAATTTAATGCTAAAATTTTCTAAACAACAAAATAAAATTAACGTGATGGGTATATATACAATAACCTAGTAGTTTTACGTACAAACGAGTGAAAGTTATAGAAATATTGTTGAGAAGTATATATATATATCAACGACACTTACATATTCAACGTGATGCCTACTAAACAAGCACGATTAGAGGGTAAGCAAGACCATGCCCGTACTTATTTGCGTAGACTGTTTTTAACACGGAACTTATTTCCGTAGACTGTTTTTAAGACGGCCCGAATTTTCGGTTTATTGTTGTTAAGGGTTAATATTAGGGCTGTCCAAAATCAAAAATGTTTCAAAATTACCCCTGGCTGCATAAAAAATTGTTTCTTAACAAATAAAAACTATAGTTAAAAAAAAAACATATTATAGGATTGTTCTGAGTATGCCGAATTTGCTTTAAAGATTCACGTTTTTATGCAAAAACATCCCTCAAAAATTTATCAAAGGCGAAGATAAAGAAGTGAGAGGGGAATGAGGAATATATTGTATCAGTTCCAAATATTCAAAATGCACTTTTTTTAATGAAAAACATGACATTTTTGCGTAGAATCATCAAACTATAAAAGAGCAACCAAGATCGTTTCCCAATATATGACAAAAGCTCTGACTTCATTTGAATTGATGGAAGAGTACGTGTTCCAGAATTGATTGAAAGTGGCTTTCCCACATTCTTCATTTTTAACACAGTTTTAGTTTTTTCATTTGAAGAAAGCTTATTAAAAAAGAGACTGAAGACCGACACCTCCTCATTTAGATATTAAAAGTGCCTGTAAAGAACTTCTTGACCTTTAAGAGCTGCGACAGAGAAGCCTATGATCTCTCCCAGAGCTCCTAGATCTTTGTATAACTGAATATCATTAACTGGTGCGTCTGCACCTTTTGTTTCTTCTACCCAAGCTTTAACATACAGAACTAAGCTGAAAGTCAAAAAAATCCTTAGTTTTACTGCATCAGAATAAAATTAATCTTCTTTAAAGATGAACACCTTTGGTGCATACAATAAATGTGACACCCATATGGCATGATGATAAGCTCCACTTGTTTTCTATAGTTTAGGTTCTGGTCCATCTAAGAGATAAAGTGCAAACTCCGCAGCTTTCTTATAACCATCTCGTAGTTGTTTAGATTTTATTTTTTTCTCTAAGAAAACACGAGTTTCGTCTGCTTTTTTTTTGAGGAAAGAATTATCAAGATCTAGGGACCTATTGAAGTTTTTTAGTGGAACCTTCTCTGAGCTAATCCCTTCTTTCTGAAAATATTTGAAATCCAAATTAACATCAGCTTTTGTTTCTTCTTTAAATAAAGAGTTCCAAAATGCTCCTAGAATCAATTCTAAAATATGATGGTGACAAGCAAGCCAAAGAAGAATTTTCATTGATTTTCATTCCTCAAGAAGAGTTGCAGCTCCATACTTAACCCCTGTATTATAAGCAGTCGTATCAAAAACCTTGGCAACAATGTTAGCTTTAATATCCCATTTTTCTAAGTCTTTTAAGACTCCCTTCCAGATAGCAAGTCCTGTACCAGACTGTATAAGTTTTATTGATAATATTTTGCCTTTAACACAATAAGGAAAATCACTCACAAAACAGTACTCAAAATATTCGCCAGAGATTTATTTCAAAAGCTTTCCATACCAGTTAAGTCTCAAATAATCTGATTTAACATAATTTTTAAATTCTGTTATTACTTTCCTTGCCAACATTTGCCTATTTTGCTTTTTTGATCTTCTTATGGTATTTGTTGAAATGTTCACATCCTCAGGTTTTACTCCTCCTGTATAAAATGAAAATAAAAGTTTAAAGATTGGTCAATAATATTTTTTTTTTATTAATCCAAAACCAACCTAGAACAATAGAGGCATTCATCATTAGTTGAGAATATGATAGGTTTGTTCTGTCTGCAGTTGCTGTTATTGTTGGATGAGAAATAAAGTTTTTTTGTAAAACAAAAGTAATAGTATCTAATCTAGTATCTTTCCTTGCCTCAGGTTCACTTTTAGGAGAATTCTGAGATGAAGCAACCGTAGAACTATTAGGTTCATTGACAAGAGATTCTTCAGCTAAGTCACTGGTATAACCATCAAACTGAACAGTTTCTTCATCATTTACTTTTCTTTTCTTTTCCTTCTCAGTCGCCGTCTGTTTCTCCTTACACTAAAGTCTAGCACATTATCCTTTATGCTAATTCCTCAAGTTTTTATTCCATTTTTGAGAGCTGTACCAGGCAATATCTTCATAGGCATACTTAGGTGGTCTGGATTTGCTAATTCCATTTTTACAACTAGGAGAAGTAATATCAAAAATTCCATATAAGACTTGATTGAAGCTCAGTTCAAGTAAATTCTTCATATTTAAGTGCTTACTTTTAGGTTTTGCAAGCAACCTCCATTTTACATTTAGCTTTAAAATATATTCAATACTGTAATTGTCTTGCTTATTGGGAATGTCGGCTTTATCTCAGAATAGTTTGACTGACTTCAAGCATTGCAGCTAACTTAAATTTTGAAATATTGCTTTGAGCATGCAATGCCTCCTTAACTTTAGAAAGCTCTTTATAGAAACTGTCAATAATTCTCAAGTTATACCTTAAAATTAAAGACACATATTAAATAAAAAATATAAATAAACTTTCAAAAGCTTAAAATAATGTCAGTCAGAGTTAAAATTGTGTCAAGTCTAACCAAAAAAATTTGTAAACATTTTTGGTGTGGGCAGAGATTTTGTTTTTAAATTTTCTAAACATTATTCAACCAACCATATTTTGTTTCTTGTCTTTAAAACGTTCTCGTATTTCTTTTTCACAGACTTTCTTACATTTTCTGATTTAGTATCTTTTTTCTTCTGTTTAAAAGGTGACGTTCTTTTTATAGTCTTTTTACTTTGAAACACATATATACTGTAATTTAAAAAATTTGAGCATCCATTATCTATTATATCTTGTTTATTATTACGTCTTTAAACGAACTTTGTTTATGACAAAAAGAACCATTCTGCAATTACTTAAAAAGTGTTTTGCAGAATATACAGAAAATTGGCATAACTTTCATGGAAGTATTTTGTTGATGTTTTAGTTTAATATTATAAATATAAGGATAAAATTCGGCAGTATTATAACTTATCCCACAAAAATCTTTTGATTTAAAAAAAATGCTTTTAATGATAAAAGGAACTACATTTACTGCAGCCATCATCACAATATCTTATTTGAAAAAATTTATATGACAATGTGCCCTAGTAAATATGTTAAAGAAGCTTATTTTTATTTGTGTATTAAGCTTTAATGCTGATAAGTATCACTTTTATTTGATCTTCATAAAACCTTTAGCTAAGTAGATCACTTGCAAGATTCTATAATGGAGCCCACAGAAAGATACATTGAACTTGCTTGTTGAGTTTTAAAGCTATGCTATTACTGATAACAAAGATTTATGCGTATTAAAGATTGTCACTTGTTAAAAATTTAACAACTTTATTAGATGTCATTTGGTAAAAATCTGTGTTTAATTGCTACAGACACTACATTTCCGTGTAGTGTCTGTAGCAATTAAATTTCGATTTCGCACGACTAATTTTAATTCTGTTAAAAAAACTGTTTGAAAAAGGTTTATCTTGTATCATCACTTATGATTCTGTTGAAGATGCTGATGAAAGCCTTTCTAGGTTTTAAAATACGCTGGTTGAAAAACTTTAAAAAGTTGAATAAATTGCCTATCATACCTACGCAATCTGTTATAAGTATGAAGAATATGCATATTAGATTTTTTGAGTTCGCTATCTTATCCGCGAAATATCCCGAGATCAACCTAAAGCTAGTGTGGCCACGTTAGAGGAACCGCGCTTGTTTGCAAGTTATAGCATCAGCGGCTGCCGTGGATGGTATCGCTTCTTCGTAACGGCTCCAGGCTCTGCTTCTTTGTAACAATTCACCACATCGACAACCACTAGAGCATATTTAAATGTGCGCTTGCCGACTTTGTCATGTATAGATGAAGTAAGCCCGTTTGGTTGACCTCGTTAAGTTTGCTCTCACCAACTATAGGCCTAGGTATTGTTTTTAACGGAATTGATGAAAAGTTATGATCTACGAGATCGCGGCTTTCCCTTTGTGGAGGAAAAACTTGCAATATATTTTGTTTACAGCTGGTAAGGTGCCACTCAGACGTTTTTTTAGTAGGGTGCGCTTCGAACGTCTTAACCCTAAAACATATAGGTCGAGCTCTTCTCTACTCGCATCGATCAGAACTAATAGTTCATCTATTCGGGCTCTTTTGAGCTTTTCTCCAAAAGACATTGACACATACACTGCAAGTTACCTCACTATATACTATAGGAAAAATTTCTTCTCTAAATAAAATTTAATCTCTAGGTCGCGGGAGTCTCTGTGCTCAAGGAAAGTCGTCTCACAGACGTCGATAATACTATAGAGAGCCTAGTAATACTGATAATAATTCTTCTCAAAGTGTCTGCAGCTGAGATTGCTCTTTGCTGCACGGTAAACTTCATCAAATTTTATCGTGACGGCTTTCCTCTCTAAACAGAAGAAAGTTTTATTTACCGGAATATCTCTGGATCAGTATATATTGAATATAGCCCATCAACTTCTCAGCCTCTCTCATCAAATCTTAGCTCGATCCTCGACACAAGTTTGGCTTTTTCCAACCGTAAGATAAGGCCGAGGCTCCTATGCCGACCACTGCGCTGTAATACGCAACGTCAACGATTTCTTTCTTACAGTCAAGTGTGGGGGTAAATCTTGCCAACCATTTTTGTCGATATATCACAACTCCAATTTGAACCTTACGACTAGTCAAGACAAATGAAGACTTACTGGGTGCGCACCTTAGCATTCTTACTTAATAAAACCCTAAAATTGAGGTATTGCCTGATCGAGATTTCTGGCTGTTTTTAATGAACCCAACTTTAATCAGGTGTTCAATCGTGAAGATGAGGTCCTTGATAAACTTAATCACACTACTAAAGTCATAGTTTATCAACGTTTCTTCCAAGCGAAACTAGTCAGTCCAGCTAGGGAATAGAGCATCGCGCGCGTTAGCTACAACCTTGATGTTCATACTCACTCTAACAAAATAGTCTAATTGGTGGTCATTATTTTAGAAAGGCTGGCCATCCCTAATTGGAATGATAAATCCTATAGAAGGTTATCTTCTTTGGGCGCAACGAACACAGGTAGGATATTTAGGGAAGACCCTATATATATATATATATATATATATATATATATATATATATATATATATATATATATATATATATATATATATATATATATATATATATATATATATATATATATATATATCTTAAATCATTACCGGCAGAGATCGTAGAAGAACTGCTTGGGGATGACTCAAACAAATCCATAAAGATTAGCTAAGAGCTCCGCAAAAAGAGCTCTGTTGAAATCTAACGTAGAAGGTTGGCTTTGCTTCAAGTAGTGGAAATTGGTTGCTTGACGAAAAAAAAAAGCTAATCGCATGACAATATCAAAAGATGGATTCAGAGGAGGTGACTTCCGTAGATTGAAAATATAGCAAGGATGGGCAAGAGTATTAGCACTGGGCTCAATCATATAGCATCAACAGCATACACAGGGCTTTTCAAAAGATACTCTCTCGTGGGTGATAACGCTGCCCTAAATTATTATTTCCATTATAACCTGGTCTTGCAGCACGCCCTGTGTGCCCTTTCAGGAAAAGTATGTCACCGTTTAAGTTTAGGTATTGCTCCGTTTGACTTTGTTGTTTAGCACCGTTCAGTATGTTGATTTAACTTGCCCAGCTTGGTCTGTTCAACGTGATGAACAGTTTTTTGAAAAAATGAGCACAGATGATTTTGATTTGTCTATTGAAACTTTAGATTTGATAAAGTATGATGGAGAAACCAACAGTCAACGTAAAACAAAAAGAAGGGAGAGCTGTTAAGGCAAAGTAGGCATTATTGCTTTAGCCATCGGAGCCGTAGCTTTCATCTTCTTAATCGTGCAGGCCAGAAATCTAAAGAAAAATGATCACACTAGCACTAAATTTCATTCCGCAGCGCACTCTGAACAGATATCCCCCCAAATCTAGACTTCTTTACGAACAGTGACAAACACTAAGAAGAAAGCGCCCTGTGCCCGCAACAGGTGCGTACAAAAACTCGAAAATGGCGATGTCTTTGAGATAATTGGCTGTCGCTAAGGATTCCTAAAAACGATGTTTCTAGTTGTCTTCGAGCATTCCGGGTTTTCCATCTCGCTGTCGTACGTTTTGTGCATCCCCCGTATCATTACTGTAGAGTTGCGCCCAATAATTATTTTCAAGAGCAATAAACTAATCGATAGTTAATTCTCTATCATTGATGGGGGCACTTATACCTTCCTGAAGTGAAGCAATTATCGCTCAAATTTGGGTATATAGTGTGTGATAAAACTAAGAAGAGGACTTTACCAATATCAATGACTCTGAGCTGGCTCGGTAGGATGCTGCATGTTGCGCCAATACATACAACTCCTATTCAAGGGATTGAGTTAACTTCAGACTCTGCTAGACTAGCAGCGATGACACCAGTCAGCAGACCAGTCTTGTCAGAGATAGCGATCCATACTGTTAGCCTTTTGGCTGTGTTTTTTCTTTTTTTCGATAGTAATCAGTAATCTTCAGAGAGCTTCTCTATATTATTAATCTACTGGAGGACCATCTAGAATCTCAGGGCAAATCTATCCGTAGCTAATAATATCGTCAGTGTCGACTCTAAGATCACGGATGGTGCGGATGGTGCTGTAAAAGCCATGCTTATGATGCTCAGCAACAATAAGTGTAACCTCTCCCAAGAAATTTTTGTGTTAGACTTATTTTATGGATGTGATTCTCGTTCAATTAGACCAATGGTGTATTAGGGTATATCATCAAAGACATGAGAAACCACAACATACATACCATCTATATTTTTATAATCAATCAGACCAGTGCCACTTTCACATTAGCCTCACCAATTCTTACTTCACAGTGCTCGAGGAAACGACAATCCAAATTTCCAGGGCTATGGATGTTTCTAATAACGTACGATGCTGATAAGTTCTTCAACTTTCCAGGGTAATGGTAGCAAGGTTCTTGATATTATTAGTTTTGATTACGAGTTATGGGATCCAAACGATAAGCAAAGTGGAAGATGTGGCCTGATACTTGCATTGAGCAAATATTCTCTAAATTTGTTGAGACTGATAGCTGGCGTCGGAAAAGTCCTTTTAGTGTTTGAGAAATGTGATATCTAGGGCCACTCTTGTCGATGGTCAAAAATATATTTGCTGATTTAGTGCGCTACCAGACAGCTAGTCCCAGCAATGCAGCTACCGAAGCCCATGATTAACGTGTTGAGTTCTGCCTGATACTCTTCTGATGACTTACCTGTGGGTAGCTAAACAACAGTTTTTTTAACAGCGTTGGCCTTCAAAAGTATGGCGCGCCAACGCTGTTGAAAAACCTGTTGTTTAGCTACCTAATGTAAAACTGTAAGTAATATCACTTATTATTCTTATGTGTAGAAGTGATAGGTTGATTTGCAGTAGATGTTATGGATTGTGTTGCGTTTAAATTAAATATAAACGCACATCAAATCTCATGGATATTTTCTCTCTTAAACCTGATGGCTTACATATAATTAAGCGAAAGTTACATACACAATTTTGCAAAGACTATATTGATGATTTGTATTTAATTGCTAACGACAGCTGATGAAACTTTAAGCGCTTAGAACGGCACTTAAAGTTTAATCAGCAGTCGTCAGCAATTAAATAAAAATCATCAATATAGCCTTTGCAAAATTGTGTATGTAACTTTCACTTAAGTGTCCTTATTCATATTGAGAAAAAAGAAATTAGTTTTTATATCTGCAGTTGGAAATCTATTCATTCATATCGTTCCGTAGAACTCCTTAATCTAAAATAAGGATCGTGTGCTATTAGTTGAGACATAACTTGTAACTTCTTAAGATTTCTCTAAGGTTATAGAAAATACAGCACTTAATAATATTTCACTTAACTGTAGGTTTTATATTTTGTCTTCCATACCTCCTATGATGGCTACATACATACATATATACATACATACATACATACATACATACATACATACATACATACATACATACATACATACATACATACATACATACATACATACATACATACATACATACATACATACATACATACATACATACATACATACATACATACATACATACATACATACATACATACATACATACATACATACATACATACATACATACATACATACATACATACATACATACATACATACATACATACATACATACATACATACATACATACATACATACATACATACATACATACATACATACATACATACATACATACATACATACATACATACATACATACATACATACATACATACATACATACATACATACATACATACATACATACATACATACATACATACATACATACATACATACATACATACATACATACATACATACATACATACATACATACATACATACATACATACATAAATGCATACATACATAAAGCCTTGATTAAATGCTTAAAAAAGTTACTAAAAAATCGGTAAAAAAAAGTCGTCGTAATGACGACATAAATTGTGGGTAATGAAAAGCGTAAATCTTATGCAAGAATAAAAAAAAAAAACGGGTGTCTTCTATCAAGTGATAGAATTAACTTTTTCATATACTCATTTAAGAATCAGTTACTGTGAAATCAATTTGTAAAAAAAATCAAAAAAGAGTTTACAATAACTTTTTCTAAAGATTGCATTTTAAGTTACATTTTTCTCAAAATTACATATTTTTTATAAAACCATGTCATTTGAAACAAGACACCCGTGTTATCTTTTGGATTTAATTAATGTTTTTAATCATTAGCTTGCAGCAGCCGTTTTCATTTATTAAATTTTATTTAATAAACAAAATGGCTGTTGCTAGCTCATCGACTACTGTCTTTGAACAAAATGACTTTTGCTGCTGCTGCTGGGAATTTTTAGGAGTGAGGGCCAAGTCTTTATACCCTGTAAATTAAAACAATAAAAACAATAGAAGATCTGACGAAGCTGTATATATATCCAGGGTATTCCCTTGAAATTGGTAATTACCCAACTGTAGTTTGCTCTAGTTGTAGAAGAAACCTTTACTTGATGAAGTCCAGAATACACCCAGAGGCTCGTGGGGAGAGAGAGTATCAAAGGTAATTCTCATATTTAAAAAATAAAAATATTTTTTAAACTCATTAATTTTTTAAAGTGTTATTATAAAGTAAGCCTATTAATCTCTAAAAAGTTTTATGTTTTATTTAAAAAACCATACCACTATTTATATTAAATCATTCATTGTAATGAAGCATTTATCTTTATATAATTATGTATTTAAATACCACTTTTGAAGGTTGAGTGGAAAATGCTGACCAGGAAATCAGCTTCAATGCTCCAAAGTAGTGAAACAGAACCAATCATATCTTCTTCACCAGATAACTTAAAGCTCTGAGGAAAATGTTTCTCAATGTTATCTCCTGGACACACCCACAACTGTTCTTCTTCAGTTGCTGTAACAAACTTGATCTCTCTTGCCAAGAGTTTGGGAAGCATTCAAGCTGAACAAGTTGCTTCAGGTTTATTAAAAGTTAAGATGAAAGCTGACTGCATTCCAAAAGGAGCAACTTTTTCTTTATCAACTGGTGGAAACCCATTGGTTGTAACTGTTGGATGTCCTGCCAACAAGGCAAATCGAAGAACAGTAAAACAAGTATCTTTACAGGCTATAAAAGAACTTCAAGTAATATTGGAACTTTCTATTAACGACACCAAACAGTTAATATCTTCTCTTCGGAAAGGATTAGGGAATAAGACTGCTGTAGAACCTAATATTTTTGGCAAATTGAATGATCTTGAGGAATCCATATCACATTTTTATAATGTAGAAAAGGAAATTTATAAGTATTAATTACAAAAGTGCACTTTCAGAGTGTTCTAACATTTTGTATGAATATGTTTTATATGTAAAGAGAAAGAGATCCTCCACCATGAATTAGTGATGGCTACACATACAAATATTGTAACTATATAATGTGTAACCATTATAAGTTAAGTAGTTTTTTTTGTAAAATTAAGTGCAACAAATATTAAATTGACTTATATATAAATTAGAATTTATTGTTATCTTTTTTGTGTTTTATACATTTAATTTTTTTGTGTTAAAGCTTTAATCCCTAAATTTTCCCAATCTGGAGATGCTTCAACAAGTCGTTGATTGTGAAGGCTATTTTTTAGTGTATAAATAAATAATGACATTATTTAAATATTTTTACAGATAGGTTTCCTAGACAGTGAAGATGGAAAAGTTTCAAAGGATCTTGTGTATGTTCAAGAGACATCATCTTTCATATTGGATTTGATAAATCAACGTGCTCTAGACCTTCATTCAGCATTTGTAAGAATTTCTATGGATGGTGGAGGATCTTTTTTGAAAGTTATAATTAATGTCTTTGATGCAAATGAAAGAACAAGGTATGCAATTTACATGAATAGTGGTGTTCAGCGTTGTCTAATTCTTGAAATAGTTGAAGATATTCCTGATACAAACCATAACTTAAGAATAATATTAGAAAAACTCAATTTGCAAGATGTCAAGTTTTTTGCAGCATTTGATTTAAAGTGTGCCAATGCTGTGTTTGGTCTGTCAGGCCATGCAGGAAAAAGAGCTTGCCTGTGGTGTGAAGAGTTGAGAAATGAAGAATGCGGAGAACTAAGAACTCTTGGGAGTCTAGATTATTGGTTTGAAAAATATGTTGTGGAAAATAACTCCAAGAAATCTAATATGAAACATTATATGAATGTGATATATCCAAGGATTCTCTACCAAGAGGAGAATCCAGATACTCTAATCCAGCATTTAGTAACACCTCCTGAATTGCATCTTTTGATTGGAGTTGTATCTACTTTAGGATGTCTGCTTATGGATACATGGCATGAATTTGATGACTGGCTGAAAACTAAAAATGTTCTTCAGAGAGGGTACCATGGTAGAGGTTGGGATGGAAATAATTCCAACAACATCTTGAAAAACCTGGATGAACTTGATAAAGTTGTTACATTTCAGGTTCCTCAACTTAGACCTATAGTTCAGTGCATGAAAGACTTTAAAAAAGTAAAGGATTCTTGTTTTGGTCGAACTCTTGAGTCAGATTATAAGTTAGTATTTGCTCATTTAAAAAACTCCTTCCTATCTACCCAAGATCTTGCACAGGTTCTATGGAAAAAAATTTCAGTAAGTTGGAAGTTTCACATTTTGCTGTGTCATGTTCAGCCCTTTGTTGAATACCATAACTGTGGCCTATCCAAGTTTGCTGAACAGTGTGGAGAAGCTATTCATTCTAAATTTAAGCCTACATGGAGTAAATTTAAACGTAAAGAAGAGCATACTCGACATGGAGAGCAACTACTATCCTCTGTAGTTGATTTTAATGGAAGAAGAATTTAACATTAACTTTGATTTGCAGCCCTAGAAACAAAAAGAAGTCAACAAGTCCAGGATAGTGACTATAATCCTGTCAAAACGACTATTTTCATAGCCACAAAATTTGTTTAAAAATATTACAAATGGCTTGTTTTGTAATATCTCAAGAGTTCTAATTCACAAGAACAACTTTCATTTTAGGCATGTATGTTTTTATAGTGACCACTATATAAAGAGAGTTCTGGCTCATTTTCATTTTTCATCATCGTTGTGTAAATTTTGATGATCGAGAGGGGTTGAAAATTTTGATGATCGAGAGGGGTTGAAAATTTTGTGAGACATAAAAAAATGATTTTCAAAAAAATTAGGTGACAAAAGATTTTTATTTTTCATGACGTGATAAACGCGTAATGAAAAAAACTTTTTAATTGTTGTAAAGGTGTTTAAATCTTGCACGACGCATTTCTTTTTCTTTTTTTATTTGCTCTTGTTCTTATTTTTCTTCGAGAATTAATTTGTAGGTTTCAATGACTTGCCATCCTGCTCCTTGACTCCTTAAATATTCGATTCGGTCAAGTGTTTTTATGCTTCTAAATTTCCCGTCCTCATTTCGTAAGATTTTTGTTTTTCCGTTCATTTTATTATGTCAAGAAAAAAATTTTTTTCACAAAATTGAATTTAAAAAAGGGACGCTTGAGAATGGGGAGTTTGGTCCGAGAAGCAATCCAGCGCCGATAGATTCATATCCTCTTCCGCTTTTGACGTATTGTCCATCTCTGAGTGAGCCTCCTTTAGGCCAGGGTGTTAAAGATAATCCGTTTCCTCCATGTGGTACCATTTTAAAAGCGTTTCCATTTTTTTTGGCGTAGATGACACCTCTTCCTGAAATTTTATCGATCACATTGGACCCAATAGAGGAGGCAGCTCCACCCAATAAACCAGTGGCAAGCACTGGAGTGGCTCTAGCTGCAAGCATTCCCAATAAAGGTAAAAGAGCTCCAATAAATCCTCCTTTCACATTTGCGTTGTGTTCTACTTGGGTTTTGCTCATTTTAATGGTGACTCCAACTCCTCCATGGAGAGCGTCTAAAAGTTTTCGGTGTTGATTTTGCGTCACAAGTAAAACGTCGTTTCCGTTAAAATCATCTCTTGAAATCCGGATGCTCACGGGTTTACCTTACTGTCCCTGAGACACATTTAATTTGACACTAACATATTTGCTCATTTTTAAAATGCCGGGAAAAAATATTTATTTCACTTCTCGGATGTGATAACGGATCGTGATGTCCTCGCCGCGAAAGTCGATTAAATTTCCATTTTGGTCAACGACGCGAGTGATCATCGTTAAAATTTCTGGGACTTTGACAGGGAGGTAAACCAAATGGGTGGGTCTTTCGATGATTTTAAAACCGGGACCCACATCTGGATAAAAGGAGTAAATGCAATTTAATTGCGAGCCGTTGATGTAAGCCGATCCGATGACGTTGTTGACGATTCTGATCGTGTTGACGCTTGAAATTCTGACGATGTCGTCGGATTCGTATTCCGAATTGGAGTCCAATTGTCTTTTTGTGAATCCCAAAAGTGAGGCGATGCTGTTTTCCGCGTTCAAATCCATCAAATAATTCTGTCCAAGTTTGATGGTTGATTTTGAAGTGTTTGAATTGGATCCGATTTTTATGTTTTCTGGAGAGTAGCTGATTTTATTTGCTGTGACGTAACTGGTGCTTTGAGAAGCATAATTTTTTATTGTGTTTGAGACGGTCTTTTGTAAATAATTGTTGATGTCAATGATGTCATAGCTCCCGTCTGGAATGACGACGTTATCCCAATTGGCTCCGTTGTTCATGCTGTACCGGAAAGAATTGTTTTTGCTTGTGATGTTTGGAAAGCTGTTGTACGTCTCAAGACCAAGAAAAGCCATTTCATAAGTTTTTCCTTTTTCAAAAACGATTTTGACCAAGAATTCTGTTATTATTACGTTGGAATTTCCATCCACGTCGATGATTATGCCTGACATTTTTTTATTACGCGTCATTTTTTTTTTTTTTAAATGGCTTCCTTTGGAAAATAAAAATTGTCAAATCTGCTTCGATATTTTCCATTGTACTTTTTTGACGACAAATCAATCACCGCAAATCCGTGATGTTCAGACCAGCAATGTCTGCAAAACTTTTTAAACTCTTCTTTTCTCATGTCGCTCGAAACGTGGTCTCGATAAATGTGGTCAATGTTTTTTGAGTCTTGAGGAAAGAGACAAATAAGATTGGTGTTTTCTCTGATCGTTTGTCTTGGGAGCATGAAATAATTTTGGGCGAGGTAAAAGCAATCGACGTTGGAGTGTCTTCCTCGGATGTAATATTTTTCGCACTTGTTTTGTTTGGTCAATTGCAAGTCGTCAAAGATCATCAAATTGTGTTTGGACGAATCGAGATCTTCAGGTTCAGGTACATCGTCAGCCGTTTCAAAAAATTGACACTCCATGTCCTCGGTTTCGGAATAATTTTTTGAAAGGTCGTTGATGACACATTCAGGGTTTAGATTCAATTTTTCTATTTCGTTTTGTACCTTGAACAAGTCGAGGATAAGTTTTTTTGACAAAATTTTTTTCGAACGAACTTTTTAGTATTTTGTACTCGGGGTGGAAAAGAGATTTTCCAAAAACTTGCAAATGGTTGTAATCCAACCATCCAGGTTTGAGCAGTAAATTGAGAAGCAACGTTGTTTTTCCGCATCCGGACTTTCCAACGATGATTCCTCGAATGCTTCTCGGTAAAAGCTTGTTGTTGTTCCTTTTGCTTTTTCCAATATTTCATGACAAATCGGTCACTTCCATTTTTTAATTTAAAATTTTCTTTTTTTTAAATAAAAATGTACTGCGTCAAATGCAAAAGGGAAACAGAAACGATCGATTTGAGAAATGAGGTCACAAAAAACAACAGAAAATGGTCAAAGGAACTTGTGATGTTTGTGGAACGACCAAATGTAAGTTTGTTTCTTCTCATACGGCAAAAGGGGGAGACTTGGTGGAATCGATCAACAATTTTTCAAAAAAAAAAAAGCTTCTGTGGGCGAAATTTCCAGGAGAAATGCATATTCCAGGAATGAATTTTGCAGGGTCTGGCACAAACTTGGACAAAAGGCTCAGATCCACCGACATGTATCAAGAGTGGAGCAAACCGGTTGACCGAGTTGACAATGCGGCATACCATCACGATTTGGCATATAAATATTTAAACGACGTTCAAAGCAGAAATTTGGCAGATCAAATGATGCTTGAAGAAATGAACTCCATACCAAACCCCACTCAAAAAGAAATCAACGAGAGAAAAATTATCACGCCAATCATCAAAACCAAAGCCAAATTCGGGTTGGGTGTCTCTGCAAAAAAAAAAAAATTCCTAGTTTAAAATGGACGGATCAGCTTGCAGAGGAGCTTCACAAACCGGTGATTCATAATTTTAAAAAAAGAAAAGTGTTTGTGAACGACGTCGATGAAATATGGGCCCCAGATTTGGTTGACATGCAATCGTTTTCAAAATTCAACAACGGAGTAAAATATTTGCTCACGGTGATCGACGTGTTTTCAAAGTATGGATGGATCGTTCCGTTAAAAAGCAAAACAGGTCTTGAAGTGGCTGAAGCGTTGAAAAAAATCTTTGAAGGTCTCCACGGATCCAAAAAATCTGAAAAAAGAAAGTGTGTCAAAATGTGGGTTGACAAAGGAAAAGAGTTTTACAACAAGCACGTGAAAGCGCTGGGAGTGCAGTTGTATTCCACTGAAAACGAGGGAAAAAGTTGTGTCGTCGAGCGATGGAACAGAACGATGAAAGAAAAAATGTTTAAATATTTTTCAGCCAACAGCACCAATAAATACATTGACGTTTTAGACGAAATGGTGAAAAATTACAACAACACAAAACACTCTTCCATCAAAATGACTCCAGTTGAAGCCAGCGAAGAAAAGAACAAAAATAAGGTCTGGATGAATTTGAATGGAAAGACACAAACAAAAAGAGCAGAACCGAAATTTTCAATGGGTGACCAAGTGAGGATCATAAAAAAGAAGTCTAATTTTGAAAAAGGGTACACACCAAGATGGACTGAGGAGGTTTTTACCGTGTCAAAAATTCAGCGAACGGATCCACCCACGTACAAAATTACCGATGCCAACGGTGAAGAGATTTAAGGAACTTTTTACGAGCAGGAAATGCAAAAGACGCATCAAGACATATTCAGAATTGAAAAAATAATTCGCCGAACAAAAAGCCAATCACTGGTCAAATGGAAAGGATATCCAGACTCGTTCAACTCATGAGTGGATCATAAAGAATTGATCCGTTTAAAAAAGTGATATAAAAAATTTTCTTTTCTTTATAAAAAGATGAATTTCGTAACGATTAAAAATTTTGACGAGAGCAGATTATCGGTTAGAGAAATTTATTTAGCAACCAAGCCCATTCAATACTAAAAGATTCCGCTTTTTTATGAGTACCCCCATGGAAAAGGACCTTTTATTTTAAGAACTCCCGTTTTGTTTTCTCTGGGCGTGTTTGAAAATTGCAATTTTGCAACGGGCGAGCTGGAGGGATATTCTATGTTCTTTCTCGGCTTCAACGAAAAAAACGGAATGAACGAAAAAGAAAAAAAGTTTATCGAGGGGACTGAAAAAATAACAAAATTTCTTCGCGAGAAAGTCAAGGAAATGGTTCCCACTTTGAAAAAAGGAGGAAGAACGAAAAAAATAGTGACGGAGGAGTTGTCCATTTTGAAAAACAAATCCGATAATCCAAACGCAGCGCCCATTTTTTTCGGAAAAATGTTTGCAAAGAAAAACGAAAAAAGCATTGAAGTGTCTTCTTTGTTTTTCAAAAAGAAAACGAAAGAGTTCGTGAAAGTGGATTCTTTGGAATATGTTCGACAAAAGTCTTACGCTGTGGCCTCTTTGAGAGTGGAAGGTGTTTTTATTGGATCGCAGATCGAGTCCATTCAGGTTAGAATTCCCGAAGTGGTCATTGCAAAAATGACCACTTCGGGAATTCTAACCTGAATGGACCCCCCACACACACACACACACACACACACACACACACACACACACACACACACACACAAGTTGTTTAAAAACAGCGCCTCAGCAGAGAATCACAATTTTAATTTTCATTTGAGCCATTTGGAGGAGAGAATCAAGGAGTTGGAACGAAAAAATCCGAAAAATATTATTTCGGTCAAAAAAAAGTTGGATCATCCCACCTATTTCAACGCCAAAGGACAGCACGAGATTTTTGCTCAGAAAGACATTAAATTTCCTGCTCTTTCTCACACGCAAATCTCGTTGTCCGTTGGACTTCAATTGGACAAAGGGATTGCTGTCGTCACTTTGATGAACAAAATAAGCGACCAATTGAGCTTCCACAAAAACAACGCTCTTATTTCCGAGTCTGTGGACAACGTCATTTTGGACGTGAACAGCAACAGCATCCATGACGTCATCATCAAAAAAGGCGAAAAGCTTTGTATAATAAATCACATCGATTCGAATTAAAAAAATCTGACGTTGTTAAATAAGATGGAGGTAATAAAAAACATTGAAAAAATTTACCCAGTTCTTCCAACGGCACCATCGGATGGTGGGCACATTTACCGGCTTCAAAAAATAAGTGAGATCCAAAAAGAAATGGAGGTTGAAAAAGGGAAACGAATGGCCTTAAGCAAAAAATACCATCGAGCGGCAAAAATTATTCGTTTCGCCGATGACGGATTGAAAACGGTATGCATTGGTTTGGGGGTTACAGGGATTGCACTTTTGTCAACCGTCGTTGCCACTCCAGTTTCGATTGCGTGCGAAGGGGTTGCTGTTGGATTGGGAGCTTTATCCATTTTCGGAAATCAACAGAACAAAAAAATGATGATGAAGGCTGAAAAGCACGAAAAATTGAAAGTTCTTTCTGAATCAAAATTGAACACGATTAACGACCACATTTCAAAATCTCTCATGGATGGATTTGTGATCGATTCCGAATACGAATTAGTTCTTAACGAGCTCAAAAAATTCAAAACCATGACTGAAGAAATACGGACCAATGCAAAAGCAGCATTGATGAATTGACCAAAGAATCGTTGATCCAAAAAGGAAGAGAGGACGCGATAAAAGCATTCAACAACCTTTTTAAAAAAGGCGAGTAAACGCAAACACGAACGAGTTTTTGTTTAAGTTTTTTCCTCCGTATTTTAAAAAATGTCCTTCTTTAAAATACAAGACCCGAAAAACCGAGATGAGATTGTGAAAAATTATATGGCCAACAGAGAAAAGATTTACAATGAGAGTCTCAACGCCAACATTTCAGATGCAAATTATCAGACTGATTTGAGTAAGTTTTTTAAACCACTGATTGAGAGCAATGAAAAGGTGAAAAAATAACTAAAGAGCATCGCATACAAAGAGGTTGGAAACGGTCCACTGACTTTGACTTACCCAGAAAGCGAGTCGTCTTCTGAAAGTCGCGGAAAAATGTTTATTGGAGACAAAGAAATTTTTATCGACAATAATGACGTCATTATTGATGGAGAAAAGTACGAGGGGACGGTAGGTTTTTGGGAGCTGATCACAAGATCTAAACCTGATAAAAGCAAATACACGGATGAGGACTTGAAAAATTATGAAAAAATACTGGTTGAAACGCATGCAATGGAGAGGGAAGGGAAACTAACTGTACCAAAAGCATCGAGAAGTGAAAAGTGGAAACGATTGTTTCAAAATTTTGGGAAATAAATTACGCAAAAACGAGAGGGAAAAAAGCTCACGGGGTGATCATTCTTCCGAGCGATCCGAATGCGCTTGTGCAAAGACTTAGCTTGAGCATCGCCGCAGGACATACTGGAAATATTGCATCGAGAAACGAAGCTGTTGCCATTTGTGACGAGCTTTTGAGACAGGGTGAAATCAACAAGGAGGAATACAGATCAATTCAAAATAACATCGAGTCGTGAAACACGAATCCAAAGGATCCAAAAAAATATTTTCTCGTTTTAAAAAAATGCTCATTGTGAACAACAGAAGATATATAAAAAAGAACGTCGTCAGGGGTGGGGGGATCGTGGACACGATTAAAAATTTTTTGAGGAGAATGGCAGCTTCAAACGCTTCGCGATCGTCTCTTCATTTATTGAGAAAGGCACCAGCAAGCGAAATTGGAAGAGAAGTGATCACAGCCGCCAAATCTGCAGGAAAAGAATTAGCCTCTTCAGCAATATTAACCGCCAAAGACGCTGCCATCGACAAAGGAAAAAAAGCGATTGAAAAAGTTTACGTCAAGACTGGTACGGTGAATCCGAGCCAATTGCTCAACACGATTGTATACGATGCGGCAAAGGTGGATCAGTATGCATCGATTAATCCAATGGAAGAGCTGCATAAAAAAATGTTTGGATCTTCCATTCAAGTAAAAAAGAAAATGACGAAAAAGAACGCGGCCAGAATCCAAGATCTCGTAAAAATGGGGAGCGGGCTTTTGATTGCTTGATTTTTTTTGCGAATCAAAATGACATAAAAATTTTTTTTTGTCATTTTAAAAAATGATAAACACCGACAGATTAAGAGTTGATGAAATGCCCGAGTACGACACCGGCATTGAAAAAGTTGATTTTATTGAGTACCTCCCAACAAACCTCGATTTAAATTCTTCGTGATCGATCGTTTTTGAGATTGATTGTCAGTCTGTGCAGACACTTCCGTCTGAGGCCTACATCCTTGTCGAAGGGGTTCTGAAAAAAGCGGATGGAATACACAGCAGCAGACAACAGCAGCAGACAACATTGCTCTGGTGAACAACGCCGTCATGTATTTGTTCAGTGAGGTCACTTATGACTTATCAGGACAGCAAGTGGAACGAGTCATGTATCCAGGTCAAGGAACAACAATGCTTGGATTGTTGAAATACCCTTTTGGTTTTCAGCTTGCAGATGGTTTAAAACAAATGTGGTACAAAGACACCTCAAATGCTACTGGAACCACAGGGTTCAACGTCAGACGAGACCACCTGTTTGCAGACACCACATCCATTGGCGCATTTTCGTTCCGGATACCCTTAAAGCACATTTTTGGTTTTTGCGAAACTTATGACAAAGCCGTTTATGGATTCAGACACACCATCACCTTCACAAAAAAAGAATACGACGACGCCATTTACAGATCGGGGACTGTTACTGCAGGAATGGTTGACTTTAAAAAATTCCGACTTTTCATGCCAAGAATTGAGCTGGATGTTTTGAAGAAATCAGAATTTCTGAATTTTATGACGAAAAAAATTTCTGTACCAGTGGCATATAAGGCAAACAAAGTCGAAAGGCAAGCCATTCCCGCTGGTCTCACAGAATTCACCTGGACCCTTGGAAGAATCACGGACAAAAGCGTTCCAAGATTTATCGTGTTTGGGCTTCAGACAAACAGACCATCCAGTCAAACCGCAAATCCAGCTGTATTTGACCATTGTGACGTCAACAATTTTTTCGTGACCGTCAATGGAGTAAAATATCCAAATTACAATTATGAATTGAATTTTGGAGAAAAGAAAATTGTCATGGCTCATTCTGACGCGTTCTCTTTTGACGAAAAATATTACGGAACAAACGAACTTGTTTGTCAATCCGGTTTGACTCTGCTTGAATACAAAAATTTGTTTCCGTTGTTTTTTGTCGACATTAGCAAGCAAAAAGAAAGGGTTGTTTCCGAAACGGCCGAATTGGTTGTAAACCTCAAATTCCGAACTGCAGTGTCAGACAGCACCGTTATTTTTGCAGTGATCATTTCCGACAAATTGATCAAATTCGTTTCCGACGGAACCAACATGAACGCTGTTTATTAGGTCAGAAAGACCGCCATGAGATTCTTGACAAAAAAATGGTTTAAAAAAAAATTTTCTTTTTAAAAATAAAACATGCGGTATACAAAAAATTATCTGAAAAATTTGCTGGTAGAAAATGGAGTCACAATGACCTCAAACAATTTGTTGACTTTGATGATGATTGCGGTTGAGAACAACCTGATAAGCAAAGATTTGCTTTTGGAAAGTGCAAAAGAATACAGAACGGTGGGTCGACCAAAAAAAGAAAACGCGAAAACGGAAAACGCGAAAACGGAAAACGCGAAAACGGGAAAATCGATCGATCCAAAATACGAGAGGCTTGGTTCAATTCGAAAACAACCTGTGTCTGTAAAAATGACCAACATCGAAACCGGGGAAGTGGTTGAATACGAATCCCTTTACAAAGCGATGAAAAAGACGGGGCATGGATGGAGGTATTTGGAACGTCGAAATGGAAAAGTGGAAGATGGGATAAAGATTGAAATTCTAAATTCGGAAAAGCTCGAACACAGAAAAAAATCGCCAAGTCCGAAAAAATGAAAAATGCGAAAAAAAAATTTTCAATTCTCTTGGAAAAAAAGAATTGAAAAAAATTTTTCGTAAAAAGAAAAAAAATTGATTTTGCGAAAAAAATTTTCTTGGCGTAATAAAATGGAAAACAAAATGCGCAAACCCGCAAGGTAAGAAAAAATCGACAAAAACAAAAAAATTGATTTTGAGTTAAATAATTTTCTTGGCGTAATAAAAATGGAAAACAAAACTGTCAAAGAATTGCGAGAAATTGCCTAAGTCTAAAAATTGAAAAATTATTCCGAGATGCGAAAGGCTGATCTCGTTGAAGCAATAAAAAACACAAGACCTGTTATTGACTCTCAACCATCAGCTCGCAGACAAACCACTGAGGCAAGACCTCTGCCCGATCCGAAGGTGGATGAAAAACCAACAGTGGTTAGGTTTGTTCAGCCTTACGCTCCGAAACCTGTCATGGCTCCGAAACCTGTCATCGCTTCGAAACCTGTCATCGCGTCGAGTCAATCTGTCATGTGGAAACCAGCTCTTCCTCCAAAACCAGCTCATTTGCAAAATCCTATCGTTGCAACGACATCTGTTCAAGAGCCTTCGCGTTATATCATTGACGCTCCTGTTCCAGATTCAACTCCCGTTATGACTCCTGGAACTTTTTCAAGGTTTGCAACAGCTGTAAAAAATGTGGCTGTCAACAGTTTCAACAGCGTGCTTGAGTTTGTCTATCCGTACGTTCCAGATGCGGTTAAAAAAAGCTGGAAAAATAAAAAAAGAGAATTGAAAAAAAGAATCGTGTCTCTCAAATCGCTCGTGTTCGGAAAACCTCAAATTGATTTTCAATTGTCTGATCACGCGTTGGGTCGTACTGCCAAACAATTTTCGCATCAAGTCGAAGGAAACTATATTGACGCATATGCCTTTTTAGAATTGGCGAAAGACGCAGCGATGAAAATTCTTCGAGAGAATAAAAATAAAAAAAATGAGGTTGATTTGTTGCTCATTTCAGACAAAAAAAAACAAACCATTATTGCCTGATAAAAAATCTAAGTCGACTCATTTTAACCCAAGCAACCAAACACAACGGAAAAAAATTTTTTTGCAGAAATTGCTTGCAGGGGATGAAAAGCGAGGAGGACCTTTCAAAGCATTCATCATATTGCAGAGAGAACGAGTGTGTAAAAATGGATCTCCCTGATAAAGGAACAACCCTTCAGTTTAAAGGCTTCGAAAAGTCGATGAAGGTTCCATTTATCGTATATGCCGACTTTGAGAGTTTTATCAAACCGATTGACTCGTGCGAACAAAATCCAGACCAGTCTTACACAAAAAAGTTTCAAAGGCACGTTCCGAGTTCCTTTTCATACTACATCAAATGTTTTGACGAAAACGTTTATGACGGTGATCCGTCGACTTGCGAAGCATTAGGCAAAAATGTTGACGTTGGCAAATTTTTTGTCGAAAGTTTGGAAAAAGAAATAAAAGAAATTTTTGGAAAAATCGAGAAAAAAAAGATGGTTTTGACAGAAGAGGATAAAAATAATTTCGGCTCCGCAACAGTTTGTCACATTTGCGAAGAAAAAATTCTCAACGGCGACTAAGTGCGCGATCACTGTCATTTTACTGGAAAATATCGAGGAGCAGCCCACAACGATTGCAATAAAAATTACAAAACTCCAAAATTCGTTCCTGTCGTTTTTCACAATTTGTCGGGTTACGATGCCCATTTGCTTATCAAAAAAATGGGAGGAGAACTAACCTGCGCTCCATGCAACGAGGAAAAATACATCAGTTTCTCGAAAAAAATCAAAGTGGGAGAGTACATTGGGAAAGATGGAAAACCCAAAGAAAAAAAAATTGAATTGAGGTTCATCGACAGTATTAAATTCCTTTTATACGGTTTGGATAAATTGTTAAAAGATTTAAAGCCAGAACAGTTCAAAATCCTCGCAAAATATTACGAAGGAGAAAAATTTGATTTGCTTTGTAAAAAGGGTGTGTACCCTTACGATTGGGTTGACGGATTCAATAAATTTCGAGAAACGCAATTGCCTCCAAAAGAAGCGTTTTTCTCAAATCTCACCCACGAGGGAATAAGTGACGAAAAATATGCGCATGCGCAAACGGTTTGGAACGCGTTTAAATGCAAAACGTTCAGAGATTATCACGATTTGTGCAACGTGTCGGACCTTTTGATTCTGGCGGATGTCTTTGAAAATTTCAGGGACGTTTGCATGAAACATTACAAGCTCGACCCCGCCTGGTACTTCACGTCTCCAGGGTTGGCCTGGGATGCTTGTTTAAAAAAGACAAAAATAAAATTGGAATTGATGAGCGACTCCGACATGCTTCGCATGGTGCAAAAAGGAACCCGTGGGGGAATCAGCATGATTTCAAACCGGTATGGAAAAGCGAACAACCAATACATGGGCGACTCGTACGATCCAAGCCAACCGTCGAAATTCATCCAATACTTGGACGCCAACAACTTGTACGGATGGGCCATGAGCAAACCTCTTCCCACTCACGGTTTCGAATGGATGACAGAAGACGAACTGTCCGATTGGAAATCGATTCCGTGCATTTTGGAAGTTGATTTGGTTTATCCGGAAAGCCTTCACGACGAACAAAACGATTACCCTCTGGCTCCTGAGAGAATGAAAATTGAAAAAGTGGAAAAGCTCGTTCCAAGTTTAAACGACAAAAAGAATTATGTCCTCCACTGTGAAAACCTAAAATTGTACCAATGATTGGGAATGAAATTTCAAAGGTGCACGGAGGCATGAAATTTGAGGAACGGGATTGGATGAAACCGTACATTGACCTCAACACCAATTTGAGAACGCAAGCCACCAACGAAAATGAGAAGGAATTTTTCAAACTGATGACTTATTCTGTGTTAGGAAAAACAATGGAAAACATTGAAAAGCGAGTGGACGTTAGACTGGTGACAAAAAAGGAAAAAGCAATAAAATTAGCGGCAAAACCAAATTACACCAAACACACGATTTTAGACGAAAACCTGATTGCCGTTCACATGAAAAGAACACATCTTTTTTACAACAAACCAATTTATTTGGGAATGTCTATCTTGGATTTAAGCAAGACTTTAATGTTTGAATTCCATTATGAATACATCAAGAAAAAATATCCCGGTAAAACAAAGTTGTTGATGACGGACACTGACTCGCTGGTTTACAAAATAGAAACGGACGATTTTTATAAAGACATTGCTGGTGATGTGGTGAGCAAATTCGACACGAGTGATTTCAGCAAAAGCCATCCAGCCATTCAAAGCGTTGGTTTCAAAGATGGCTTGAACAAAAAGGTCGTCGGGATGTTCAAAGATGAAACCGGAGGAAAACAGATTGAAGAGTTTGTCGGTCTTCGGTCAAAATTGTATTCATACAAAATCCATGAAAAATAACAAAAAAAATGCAAAGGAGTCAAAAGAAGTGTCGTCGAAAAATACATCACCCACGGCGATTACAAAAAATGTCTCGAAACCAAAATAGAAAAAGTAAACAAAATGAACGTCATCCGATCTCGTCGTCACGATGTTTTCACAGAAGAAATAAACAAAGTCTCTCTGAGCGCTGCTGATGACAAAAGAATCATTTTGGAAGATGGAATACACACGTTGGCTTATGGACACTACAAATTAAAAAAATCAAAGCAAGAGGAGGAGGAATCAGAGCACGAGGAGGAGGAGGAATCAGAGCAAGAGGAGGAGGAATTAGAGCAAGAGGAGGAAGAATCAGAGCAAGAGGAGGAGGAATCAGAGCAAGAGGAGGAGGAATCAGAGCAAGAGGAGGAAGAATCAGAGCAAGAGGAGGAAGAATCAGAGCAAGAGGAGGAGGAATCAGAGCAAGAGGAGGAGGAATCAGAGCAAGAGGAGGAAGAATCAGAGCAAGAGGAGGAAGAATCAGAGCAAGAGGAGGAGGAATCAGAGCAAGAGGAGGAGGAACCAAAGCAAGAGGAGGAACCAAAGCAAGAGGAGGAGGAATCAGAGCAAGAGGAGGAACCAAAGCAAGAGGAGGAATCAAAGCAAGAGGAGGAATCAGAGGCAAAAAGGTTGATCGCAGAGTGCCGAAGGATAATCGCAGAAAACAGAGAAATTTCGAGTAAGTCAAAAATTAATCGCAGAGTGCAGAGGGATTTTAAAAAAATTACCAAAGTAAAAAAATGAGCAACAAAAAAATAAATGTGGAGGGGATTGTTTTGCCAAACGAGGCTTTGTCAACTTTTCAGTTGATGGAAGCAGCAAAAAAACTGAAAATAAAAAACTTTCGGGGAGTTTTTGTCAGAGACGCGATGCCAAAAAAACCGAGAAAAAAAGAATGCGGAATTGTCAACACGGGGGATTCGAGCACGGATGGGTTTCATTGGGTGTGTTGGTTCAAAGATGGTGACAAAAAATTCAGCTTTGACTCTTACGCTCAACCCCCTCTCATCGAGCTCGTCGACTATTTAAAAAGCCCTGTCTTTTACAACAGTGAAAGGGTTCAATTTGGAAACACGTCTTTTTGTGGTCACTTGTGTCTTTACGTCTTGAAAAAGTGCGAAGAGGAAGACAGCTTTCAAGACGTCATCAACACCCTTTGGTGACCCGAAAATCGAATTTAAAAAAATTCGCCCATTTAAAAATGATTAACAAATTCAACAGAAGCGAATTCAGCATTTATTTTGACAATCTTGCATCAGACTCAACAAGCAACGTTTATATTAAAACTGACGGGTCGAGCACGATCACTGCAGATTTGGATTTCAATTCAAACAAAATAATTAATTTGGCAGAACCGACCAACTCACACGATGCAGCCACAAAAAATTACGTGGACACGCATTCGTCGGGAGGAACAGGCACGGTTATTGGAGCTGCAGACTTGGATTTAAATTTTCACAAGGCGATCAATTTGAACGAACCGACAAATTTACACGACGCCGCCACAAAAAAATACGTCGACGTCAGCTCGAGCATGTGTGTTAAAACCGACGGGTCGAGCACGATCACGGGAATAATCGACATGAACTCTCACAAGTTGATTAATGTGAGCGATCCAACCAATTTAAAAGACGCTGCGACAAAAGGGTATGTGGACACCAAAGTCGCTTACAATAATATTTCGTACGTCGACATCAACATGACGTCACACAAATTGACCAATTTGGCGGAACCTATTTCGGCTTCAGATTCAGCCACAAAAAATTACGTCGACACACATGCTTCAGGCTGAGGAACTACAGTGGGTACAGCAGACTTGGATTTGAATTCCCATAAGTTGATCAACGTGCTTGATCCTTCAAACGCGCAAGACGGAGCGATAAAAAGTTACGTTGACTTGCTGTTTCAAAAATCGAGTTTAACCAGTGTCGTTCTAAGCTCGAGTTTTACCAGTTTAGGCTTAAAGTCTCAGTCGGTAGCAGCGTTAACGACTTCCCCTGTGTTTGCGTTTTCCGGAAAATCTGGAGTGTTGAGAAGGTTGTGGTTGGCTTTATACAGCACATCTGGAACGAATATTCCAGGTCAAGTTTTTCTTCGAATCTTTACAGACGGGGAGATCAATGTGGGAAATTATTCAGAAACCACGGAAGGAATCGGCGTGGACAATACCGGTCTCGCTACTGATTTGCTTTTTTATCCTTTGGGAGGAGCTTTTTATGCCAATTCTTTGCAAGGCTGCAACATGTTTAATACCACTTCCTTGGGAGGATATTTCACGTTGGATATGTCTTTCAGAAACGACATCTCCATTCAACTGGTGAACAGAAATACCAATATGTGTTTCACATATTGGATTCAACCTTTTATTTCCACACTTGCTTCCATTCCTGCCACCATCCCTCTTTTCAAGCTGTACTGCAGAACGTTCAGGTATCTCAACACCTCTTACGGAAGTGAAAACGTTTTGCTGAACACCAAAGGGAAGGGAAATGGTTTGTCGTTGAAATACATCAGGATGCACATCATTGGCGCCTCTGGAAACTGGTGGGAGTCGAGAGTCAGAATGTACGACGGAGATTTACCTCCAGGCAACGTGACCGTTCTCATTCCTTGGACGTCATACAACGCCAACAATTATACGTATTTTTCAGGATATGACGGCGACAGCACATGCATCTTTTCATCGTCAGGACTGGAAGATTTTTACTTGTCGTTGTGGAACGGATCAAATGTGACATCGTTTAACAACACATCGACGGGGCTGCTGTACCAATCCACCGCCTCAATTGGCTCTACATCCACCATTTCTTTTTACAGAAATTTCGGAGAAACAGACTCCATGCCTACTGTCGCAGCTGGCAGAAGACTCGTTATCACGCAACTCTGGAGACGCGCAAGTCGGGCAATCAGGAAGCTTTTACCTTCTTCTCGGACATGTGCTTTATTACGCATAATTCTCAATTTATCACGTCATGAAAAATAAAAATCTTTTGTCACCTGAATTTTTTGAAAATCATTTTTTTATATCTCACAAAATTTTCAACCCCTCTCGATCATCAAAATTTTCAACTCCTCTCGATCATCAAAATTTTCAACCCCTCTCGATCATCAAAATTTACACAACGATGATGAAAAATGAAAATGAGCCAGAACTCTCTTTATATAGTAGTCGTTCCTTTTGTTTTATCACTGTAATCATATCTAAAAAGACATTTTTTTTTTACAATATTGCTTTAATAAAGTAAACTTTTGATAACTTTTATAAAACGCAGCAAAAAACCAAATTTGGTCCCTATTTTGAGAATCTTTTTATCAAGAAAAAAATGCTGGACTTCATTAAGAAGTTTAGTTCTTTTCATTTTTGCATTTGCTAACACAGATGATAAGTCTATTACCATACACAACAGATAATTTAGTAAGTGTGTGGCATTAATGTTAAAAGTCACGACAAAAATACTAACAACTTTGATGACAAGCATTTTCGCCCAGGCTTAGTAAAAAACAAAGAACAAGAAATATGAATTTTTGATACATTTAATGTTGATCAGTGTAAAATCATTTTTTAAAAGTGTAAAATAGTGAAAAATAAACGAATTTCAGAGGCTTGCATGCTTTCACTAATATAAAGTTGCAACAGTTATGAAGAAGGACCAAGAAAGTGCAAAATGAAATGGATTTAGGTTAATACTTACCACATGTTTTTGCCATAATTTTTTTTGACTTTGTCATTGATAAAGTAACCCAATTCATCTTTTAGGATCTCAATTCTACTTAAATGTTAAAAATGGTTTCACCAATATAACATATATATAATAATATAGCATATATGTAATAATATAAAACATATAATAATACTTTTTCATTACCTTGGTTAATTAGATTTAATGAAGTACTGTTTTTTAAGTGCAGTGGGATTAGGATGTTGCTGGGAAAACAAAATTGGATTTAACGTTCAATTATTAAGCCCGTGAGAGAAGATTTTTGTTCGACAATGCCTTTATAGACATATTGGCCCATTTTTTACATTGATAAAATAATTTTACCTATGTCACACAAGGGATATAGATAATTGAAATCTTTAACAAAAGGAAGTAAGGGTTTTTAAAAATTTTGATTGCTTCTACAATATAGCATTGATACTAACAATTAAATTGCTTATTTGAATTAAATATGTACAATCTCCTTAAAGCATTTATTTACTAGACTACAAAATAAAATTCTACTACCTTTGTACTGTAAAAGAAAATCATCTTTCTAAAACTCTGATGGTGCAAACACGCCAAATCCTTAAATGAGTAAAAAGAATGCAATTTTATTTAACTTAATTGTTAAACTTTTTAGGATGCAATTCATGTTGAATTATCTTAATAGAAGTTCATCAGGGTCTCTCATAGAAAATCTTTCAATAAAAAAAAAAATCCCACCTTAAGAAAGTTTCATTTCATATGCTTGCATCTTTAGAAAATATTATTTTATAACCTATTTACTGTATGATAAGATACCAAGATTCAAGTCGAAAAAATAAATTACTTAAAAAGACACATCTTTTCGATTAGATATTCAGAGAGGAATATAGTCAAGTGTCATTTTAATGATTTTTAAAAATCTCTAATAATGAATAGAAGTATGTACATCAAAATAACATTTCATATTTTATCTATTACCGTAAAACGGGGTGACTTTGATACGCGGGGTGACTTTGATAATTTTGCCTGTTAGTTTCAAAAGTATTGATTTGGAGATGTATTTGCAAAATTAGAAACTTTTTTTGTTTTTTTCCTAGTACATTATTATATTTTGCGTATATTTTTGAAAATTTAATGATTGTGAAGTGATTCTAGCTTGTGCAAATGTGTTGGGATTAACAAGACTTAAACAACAAAATAACGATTTTTACATGTACCAAAAAAATACCAAAAAACATATGATTTTAATTTTTTGGAATAAATTTTTTTCTAAAAATCTATACTTAGATGTTCAAGTGGTATATTCCAGTTATAATACCACTGTAATATACCACTTATTTTTGTCAATATTCAAACGAGTTCACACTTCACAGGTATAGCAAAATACCGTGTGAAGTGTATGAGTGAATATATTCAAAACAAAGATAATAAACAACATCTATTAACAAACTACTAAACTAACAACCATCTGTAAATGTCTAGTTTATAAACAAATGGAAACAGCTGACTGGAATGTGCTTAAAAGCAGTATAGAACGTCATATAAAAAGTCAGTGTGAAATTGAAACCGATAGTCAAACTGTGCGATGTGCGCACAAAAAAAACCGTAAAATCTTAAAAATATATTGTAAATTGTGTTGTAAGTTAGTAAAACTCCAAAAAAAAAATATTAATGGCACTTGTGAAGGTGGCTTAATTAATAAGCTTTTAAGAAATAATAAACTATCAAAGTCACCCCCAACGAAGGATTGAGATAGATAACATTTTTTACTTAAAAAAATATATATTAGAACCAAAAAAAAAAATTATATTTAACGGAATCCTATAAAGGAAAGGTATAATGTTATATCGAAAAAATAAAATTCAAAAAAAAATTTATACGAAAGAATTTATTTGCAAAAATGCTCGAAAACCTATCAAAGTCACCCCGTTTGACGGTACATATTATAACATTATTGTTAAAGTTTTGAAACTGTGTGCTTTAAGATATCATCATTTTTGCCAGAGAAAGTTGAGGGCTTTTGAGCTAATTAAAAGAATTTTAAAACTGCAAAGAACACATATTTGAAATAAGTTTATGGCAGCATCAAGCGGCTTTAGGGTTTACACAAACTTATGAAAAAGTGCATTCCAAAAAGATTAGTTATAATTTATTTTATAATAGGTTGCATTCTCAAAACGATTGCAAAGTTGGGTACAAATGCAATTTTTTCTCGGTGAAAATGATAGTTTAACCATTTGAACATGCTTAAATTGTTGGGTGTCAATCTTATTAGCGTCATGTACCACGCCTTTTTTTCCGATATCCATTTATAATAGCAAATGAAATTTATTTTATAAAAGTGCATTGCTTATTATCAACTAAAAATTTGAATGCACAGTTTAATTTGAAAATATTTAAAACGTCTAATATCTGTTTTAGGTTTTTAAGAGTAATATGAAAAAAGAATGCCTAACACTGAAGTTTGTTTCATCAAAATATAACTTTAAATGTTGCAAACAGGAAACTTTTATTAGAGGAGAAAAATTTTGGATAAACTTACTAATTTCTGCAAGCATAGCAAAAGTTAATAAATACCATGTTAAAATAAAGCAACACCTAAATAAATGATTCACACTTCAAGATCATATTCCACAAACCCTCTGCTTCCTAACACACTTTATTTCCCCTATGAGACACCTGAAACGTATCAACTCAAGCGCTTTTGTATGTCTAGCAACCGAGTCGAAAATATAGAGAGCAAACTTCGTTGAATATTTTTAAAGTCGTATTAAAAAATGGAAAAAGCACAAGGAATATAGTGATCATTTTCCTAATTTAGCAGTAAATGTACTTGATAACTCTGGAGTCACAAAAGTAAAAGTTGTTTGTCATTAAAAGGGGATAATCTTCTTACTGAATATCAGATTTCTTCTGAATCCAATAAATATTTTTAACTAAAGTTTCTAATTCAAGCGCAGTTGAAAAGTAGAAACTTTAAATTTTAGCAATTTTCTTTGTTTTTTTAAGGAATTAAACTTTGAAAAAATACAAGTTTTTCCATATTCCGATTTCGGAAAAATTCGAGCTCAAAAATTTAAATATTTTCAAAAGTCATTAAGTCGATTTAAGAAAAAAATTTTGACTTTTTAAAATGCTTATATCCTTTTTTTATAAAAAAAAAACTAGCATTTCCTAGCTTCATTTTTTAAAAACTCTTATATCACCTGGAATTACATTTAAAAGAAATAGTTGCTTTATTAGCTGATTATTAGAAACAGCAACTCAAAGACATTAATCGTACTTAATAAAGATGAACAATTGGAGTATTTTGACTCAGTCTGATAGGATAAACGGACCAAATATTCAAAGAAAACTCGGTAAAGCACTCGATCTCGTAATATTTGGTTCAAGTTTTGGGTTTTTGTTAGGAAATTGAGCCAAAAACGGGGTTTGTTGTTTATTCCGGTACTTACCAGCGTTTCTGTTGATTGTTTTCGTCACTTTTATGGTCAGCCTGATAAATTACATCATAAATTACCAAGGCTTTCAAAAGAATTTGGTGAAAGCGGCCAAAATCATGAAGTTTTGACAACTTGTATCAAAATTGACCAAAAAACGGGGTTTTGGCTTCCTGCGAATTACAGCGAGTAATAAAAAATTTCTATTCGGTTAGAAAGGTTTGTTCCCACTTGCGCCATTAAAATGGATGATATTTTAACATGGGAAGTTCTATATTTTTAGCATTTTGTTTAAAGCATCAACGGTACATTATTTTCTTGAAATTTCCATGCAACTTTTTAAGTGAGAACAAATGATTCACTTGACATAAAACATCAGTTTAGAAATCCCATATTCGACACAGCATCTTATATGAGTTTCAGCTCGGTCATTTCGTTAATCAGGCCGAACATAACGTATGCCACCTAGGCCGAGGCAGAATTACCAAACCCATTTTTCAAGTTTGCACTAATTATTTTTGTTCCAACGACTTCCAACTCAAGAATCTCCAAAGATCTAGTTGCCCAACTGAATCTGATTCAGAAGAAATGCGCATATTGGTGAAGGAGAATCCAAGAGTTAGAAGACGTTGTTAAGTATTCATACAAAGATGTTCTCACGCAAAAGTGCTAAAAATTTTTTTCGCTATTGCAAAAATTCTTATCTAACACATTTAAGAATTCTCAGATTAAACATCAGGTGAAATGAGTTTTATTTGCTTTTTTTTTCTTTATCTTTCAGGTTGAAGGGAGTTTTTTTTTTTGTTGTTTTTTTTTCTTTATCTTTCCAATTCCTAGTCAAACTTATCTTTAAACTTTCCATTCATTCTAAGGTCAGAATAATTTATGAATGTATGAGGCAGTTTTTAAAATAAATGCCTAAGTAATAAATGACTTCAATTATCTACTTTACAAAATATATTATATAACAGGTTACTACACAACAATTGTGTTACATCAGTATTAAGATTGGGTTTTCACATCAGTGGTAATGCTGTGGTAATAGAAATTCAATTATAAAAAAAAATTGTTAAATATGATGCTTTGTTTAAGACCATTTTAATCTAGGCGGGAGTTCTGAACTCTTTGAAATGAAACAAACTCTGAATTGCCAAACCAACAGCTGAAAAGAATCCAAAAGCCTGAACAAAAAAAAATGAAACAAAAATTACAATACCATATTTAAACAACAATTTCTTTAAGATTTACCTTTAAATTAAAGATACGAAATTGAAATTGAAATTTACCATTCGTTGTATTTTGTAATCGTTTTATATTTTAAACGTCGCACGTAGGAGTATTTGACGATTTTAGCTGGCCAAAATTATTTCTCTCTTTTTAACAGCTGAAAACTTTACCATATGACAAGAAATTGTAAATTAAATAATTTTGTACAAATCCAAGCCAGTGGCGTTCAATATAGGGGAAAGATGGGTACTTTAGGGATTACATTTTATTCTATTCAATAGGATTTGAGGAAATAAAAGATATATTATTTTTCAAACTTTATTATAATAAATAACATACTATATTTTAATATTTAATTAGATTCCACTTCGTCATTGTCAGAATATTCTTCATTTTCGTTGTTTTCAGTGTCGGAATTTTGGACTTCTCCAGGAAGAAGCAATTCCACAGCTTCTTTTGAAAAAGGCTTTGTAAGTTTGTGTTTCTTTTTCCCAATGTTGGACAACAGAGGGTCGGATGTTAACAATAACCTATTGATGATATCTTGGTTACAATCTTTTCTAGAAAATTTTCTAGCATAGCTAAGTTTGTACTCCCGGAAATGTTTGTTTCTGGCTTCGGCAGCCTTTACCGACAATTGTCCAATTGGCAAAAGCGCATTCTCTACTATATCAGGACCATGTACTAAAACTTTATGCAGAGTTGGAGTCATGTGACACCAGGGGTATAGTTCAACATAAAGCTTTGCAGTATCCAAAGTATACTGTCTGAACCTTTCTACATCAATCTTGTGGCCACTGGAAATTACTTCTAGGATAATTTTCATTCTGGAAATTAAACGGAAGTCTACTCCAGTGATATCTGCAGATGTTTCCTGTTCGTTGAAGAATCTCCTGCTTGTGTTGCCGTTATTGGTATTCCCAAATCCAACCTTAGGTATGTCGACAAGAATGCCCATTTTGCTCTTGAATTCATCTTGGATTTTCTTTTTCCTATCTGAGAAGAGTCTCTTCTCATCTTCATTCAGCCTTTTCTGCCATTTTTTTACAGGCAATTTATATAATAGGTGAAGGAGACTTTCAAAACACCGTATTCTAGCATTCAGAATGGATAGTCCAAATTTGTAGCTGCTTTGATTGTCAACACATGTTCTGTCCAAATCATTAAATTGTCTTGATGTTGCTTCACAAATATAATATCGCATGGTCGATTTAGTGGTGGTTGCTGCGTTACAGACTTTCCGTCAATCATAGTTAACATCATCACATGTTCTACTGCTATGTCTTGAAGTTTAGTTGGTTTCAAGCCTGCAATTTTGTTTTCCATGTAAGCAATTTCTTCAGCTATTACATCAGCAGTTTCTTTTATGAACCTAATTCGAATTGGCCTGCAAAACCTTGGAGACGATGGTGTAGGGTTTTGCCAGATAACCTTTTTATTTACTCCACAAGTTAGCTGTAATGGAACCATTGAGCATTGAAATATACTGGCATCAGAATTAGAGTCATCCTCAAACTTTTGATTAAACTGTGTCTGCTGGGAGTTATCATAACCCCATTTCGTAGATAATTTCATATGTTTACGCCCACTTTCCGTTAGAGTCTTGATAACTTCTTCTAAATACAACACCAATCTTTCGGCAGTATGGTTTAACAGACTTTGTAAGTCTACTTCAGCTAAATTTTCTGTGACTGTGAACGAATCATGATCAAGAAAGCATGTTTTTTTTCTTCGACCAAAATACTGTAGCAGGGCCATTGCTTCTTGTCACTTGTATGTACGATTTCATATAGAGATTTTGTTAGGCCTGCGTCAGTAAATATTAAAAGAGCCTCTAACGGTGTCAATGATTTTTTTGTAGGTTCAAGACTGCTGCGATAGGCTTTTTTATACTTTCCCGCTCGTTTGGGAGATGTTTTAAGATCTTTGAGGACGGTTGCAGCACTTCTTTTGCCACTTGTTGTCAAACAAGTTTCAGCTGCAAAAACAATAGCTTCTGGTTCCACATCTTTCCTGAGCTGTTCTGTTTTTCTCCTCTTTGAACGGTCACTAGAATCGACAAAACTTTTTCTTGGTCGTCCTGCTGATGATGGAGTGGATGGGGTACCCGGTATTTGGAAACTCCCTTGCAGCCAAGGGCCATGCTTCTTAAATATTTCATGAGTTCTGGATG